>NC_090762.1:45460489-45476208 GCF_036898095.1 Palaemon carinicauda | reverse complement strand
ATGCGCGACCGAATCCCTTGGAAGTTTGGAATTCGTATGTTAATCGGATCTTCCATGGAGCGCTTTACGTGGGATATCTGAACCAGGTCGTTTTTTTTTTTATCCCTTTTTATTGTAGCTTGGAGGCGTTATAAAGGGACATGGTGGGATTCGGCGTGACGTCAGCCCTCATGATCCTCATCTCATCCCATAGTCTTCCGCGTTCTCTTGAATGAAGCAGGATTCAGGATAGACGTCACTTTGGACATCAGCCTCCCCTTCTCCTCCCCACTAATCCTCTTGCGAAAGCGGCAAAGAAGAGAAATGGCGATGCTCTTAAAAGCAGTCCTTCCCAACTCAACCTAGTTAAACACGAAAAAAAAATTATATATATATAAATATACAAATAATCTTGTTAGTTCCTTGATGCGCGTTTATTTCTGTACACTCACCCTTCCTAAAGTGGGACCCCCCCCCAAAAAAAAAAAAAAAAAAGAAAGACATATAAACACCTACTATCTACAAATCGCATCTCTTCGATTTCAGGCCAAAATATGTTCCGCCCAATTTACTGGGCTTACTTTGACATCACTGACCTGCCTCTACCTAGGAATTCTCAGAATCTTTTTATCGGCCTACTAGTTTCATGAGAATGAATTTTACACGCAGGGTTCACGAAGATCTGCTTATTTGGTGTATCCTAAATCAATACGTCTTTGTGTTTTCTGTATCTTTAAGTTGGATAGGCTTACATAAGTACTTTTATAGTTATATATCAAATATTTGTTTTAATGTTGTGAATGTTTTTGAAATATTTTATTTTAATTTTCATTACTACTATCGTTTATTTATTTCCTTATTTCCTTTCCTCACTGGGCTATTTTTCCCCGTTGGAGCCCTTGGTCTTATAGCATCTTGCTTTTCTCAATTATAATCAAAACAACAACAACAATAACAATAATAATAGTAACAATGATAATAATATCCGTATTTATTGGCACTCGCTTTGAGGTCTTTAAAGCTTTTTGACATTCCCTCACGCCATCGAATTACACTTCGTATATACTGTCTATACGGGGCATTTTTGGGACCCTAACTCCTTTTTCATTTCAGTTAGATATAGTGTATGCCATAACTAATGTACTGTATATAGTGTTGTTGGAAAATTGGAATGATACTTACTGTGTGTATATATATTATATATATATATATATATATATATATATATATATATATATATATATATATATATATATATATTATATATATATATATATATATATATAATATATGTGTGTGTGTGTGTGTGTGTGTGTGTGTGTGTGTGTGTGTGTATTTGTGTGTGTGTTTGTGTGTGTGTCTGTGTATGCACATAAATCACTAATGCATTTATGGCATTAAATAACATCGAACCCAGGAAACTTTTGTTAACTTATGATAAATGCCCAGAGAATTTTAACTACATCTTCAACTTGAAAGTACTGAGATTAAGCTACAAATCCTGGGAGATTTTTCTTTAGATTGGCTGCGAATGAAGCAAGAGCCCGTGACTGTAAATCTGGCTGAATGTGCATGAACATAATACTGATGGAAGGTTTCGGACACGTTAATTTGTCAGCATTTTATTATTAAATAAAATAGAAAATTATACCGCTATCCGATGTAGTACTATAGTGAATTTTTTGTAGTAAAGCAGATTTGCACCGACTCGCAGGGGTACCCTTTTAGCTCGGAAAAGTTTTCTAATAGCTGATTGGTCTTAAGTATTTTTGTCTGAATACTTCCGACCAATCAGCTACCAGGAATGTTTTCCGAGCTAAAAATGGCACCCCCTGTGAGTCGGAGCAAATCTGCCTCACTCAAAAAAATTGACTATAGTGTGTAGCTTATTTTTACTAGAGCGGCTTCTAGTTTAATATTAAACATTATATTAACAAACTAAAATAGAATAACGGAAAAACAATAGACCCGAAATGGCATTATGGCCTGGGAATGGAAAGCCAAAAGCTGGCGGTTTATAGAAGTGAGGGAAGGGCATGAAATATTCAGCTATTAATATTCCAGCGGCAGACGGCAGCTACGTGAGCATTCCAAATTGGTAATGATGAACCCGAATCGTTGAGGGGAAAAATGGCCGGTAAGGGAACGCTCGCAATATTACAATGGGAACGGCTAAAACCCTTTTGTCATGTCGCACCGAGAATTTTGAAACAGTTTTCCTTCTTTTTTTTATTTCTTATTTTATTTTGTCAAGTTTTTTTTTCCTTTCTCTTTTTTTTTTTTTTTTTTTTTTTTTTTTGAAAAGTGAGGATCCCCCCTACATTCTCTTCTCTGCCGTCGTCCTCCTTTGATTCCAAGGTTACATCACTCCTTAACTATTTTTCATGACTTTCTAACATTTTCTTTTCCAACCATTATCCCTATACAAGGCATCAGTAGCCTGATTTACCCTCTTCAATGTCTTATACCAAAGGCATCTTTTCATTCTTCACCTCTCCTTTATCACTCCATTGCCAGGTTCTCATCACTCTGGCATCATTTTATCGTCACCCTTCTTATTTCCTTCACCATCCCTTCATCCTAACTTCGACAAGTTTTCAAGTGACCCATCGCTGCCATTGTAATGATGTAAAACATCACCTTAATGGGTGTTATTTTGTGTTATTACCTTCGTCAAGCGGAAGAGATAAAATAGTTACATTGAGAGAGAGAGAGAGAGAGAGAGAGATGAGAGAGAGAGAGAGAGAGAGATGAGAGAGAGATGAGAGAGAGAGAGAGAGAGTAGTAGGGGATGCAAATCCGTTTTGTTTTTAGTACACTATTTTGCATCAATACTTTTATGCATAATTCTCTCTCTCTCTCTCTCTCTCTCTCTCTCTCTCATCTCATCTCTCTCTCTCTCTCTCTCGTCTCTCTCTCTTCTCTCACTCTCTCTCTCTTCGGTTTTCCTTGTGCATTTTTAGCATGATCTATATTATTAGACCTAAAGAAAAAAATCTCGAAAAAAATCATTTAAAGATAATCCTTACATTCTGTTAGACTTATACGTATTCACCTGTTCTGATCAGAATGCTGTGATGCCAATTTAGGGTTTCTGTGTTGATATTAGTTCTCCATCGCAAAATTATTTTTGTTTATGAAACCTACAAATTTCGTTGAAGTTATCAACCATCATTCGTTATCCTTAATTAAGTGTGGGGTCTGAAGAATATGAAATTATGCATGATTTATTCGGGGTAACATATATCACAATTATTATCAATATTCACAAGGTAAAAGTAATTGCTCTCTCTCTCTCTCTCTCTCTCTCTCTCTCTCTCTCTCTCTCTCTCTCTCTCTCTCTCTCTCTCTCTCTCTCTCTCTCTCTCTCTCTCTCTCGTATATATATTTATATATATATATATATATATATATATATATATATTATATATATATATATATATATATATATATATATTCCTTTCTATGTTAAGATATTATAACGTGATGAAAGGGTTTATGTATCGTCATAGTCAGCAAATCTGGGCCACCCATACTAGATTAGTTTGCTGTGATCGAGCAGACAAAAGTCTCCCACACCATCAATCTGCACTGGCCAGCGAGGTGATGAAAATTGGCAACACCCCAGACACGACTAACGACATGCCTGAGGCCTTTGTTCTGCAGTGGAATATTTGTCGTAAGTTATCTTCATTATCATTATCATTTTGATAGTGGAAGATGGTGATCATTATGCTCTTCGTATTGAACAAGAGGTCAGACTTCTGATTATTTAATCATTTGGGAAAAATTAACTCAGAATTGTCTTGGAAAAACAATTAAAAAGTGAAGCAACATGTTATTCAACTTTCAGTTAACGAAGCTAATCGTTATAATGAATAATATTGTTGAGGATGATTATTAATGAAGTGACTAATTCATTGATGTTGAGATTCGAGAAATGCAAATTGGATGCGGTATATCCATATTGCCGGAAACGACAGCATTGTCAGTCACATGCTTATCAACCTAGGAAGTTGCTTCCAGTTATCAGAAGAGATTTTGTTTTTTGTTCGATAGTCTTATTGATATCTATAAAAAACTTAGTTATTTTTTATTCTTATCTAGATAATTTTATTACATACTTCCAGCTTCTGGCTTAAATTATGTGACTGAAAATTATCTTTCAGTTAAGATAATACCAAATAAAAGACCTTTAATACATAGTATGCAACTAAAACTTAGTTATTTTTTATTCTTATCTAGATAATTTTATTAAATGCTTCCAGCTTCTGGCTTAAATTATATGACTGAAAATTATCTTTCAGTTAAGATAATCCCAAATAAAAGATCTTTAATACAAAGTATGCAACTATATGATATATATTATCATAGTCAAAGAAATAGAAACACAACAGTAATATTCTAACTATTTTCCAGGGTACAGCTGTTCTATAAAAGTACCTCTTTTAACTGTGGCTTATAGATTTAGCATTTCTCGGGTAATGAATTCTCAAGATTATTATTATTATTATTATTATTATTATTATTATTATTATTATTATTATTATTATTATTATTATTATTACTTGCTAAGCTCCCTGGTTGGAAAAGTAAGATGCTATAATGCCCAAGGGCTCCAACAGGGAAAATAGCCTAGCGAGGAAAGGAAATAAATAAATAAACTACATCGGGAGTAATTAACAGTTAAATAAAGCAGTAACGGTAAAGAAAATTCATATTCTTATTATTATTACTAGCTAAGCTACAACCCTAGTTGGAAAAGCAAGATGCTATAAGCCCAAGGGCTCCAAAAAGGAAAAATAGCCCAGAGTGAGGAAAGGAAATAAGGACATAAATAAATTATGAGAATAAATTAACAATAAATCATTCTAAAACAGTGACAACGTCAAAACAGATATGTCCTATATAAACTATTAACAACGTCAAAAACAGATATGTCATATATAAACTATAAAAAGATTCATGTCAGCCTGGTCAACATAAAAACATTTGCTCCAACTTTGAACTTTTGAAGTTCTACTGATTCAACTACCCGATGAGGAAGACCATTCCACAACTTGGTCACAGCTGGAATAAAACTTCTAGAATACTGTGTAATATTGAGCCTCATGATGGTGAAGGCCTGGCTATTAGAATTAACTGCCTGCCTAGTATTACGAACAGGATAGAATTGTCCAGGGAGATCTGAATGTGAAGGATGGTCAGAGTTATGAAAAATCTTGTGCAACATGCATAATGAACTAATTGAACGACGGTGCCAAAGATAAACTATAAACTATAAAAACTTAAAGAAAAAGAGGTAAAGAAATAAGATAGAATATGGTGCACGAGTGTGCTCTCAAGCAAGAGAACTTTAATCCAAGACAGTGGAAGGCCAGGATACAGAGGCTATGGTTATGACGAAATAGAATCCCGTCAGGTTTTTTTTTTTTTTTCATGGTCGCTCATGAGTTGCAGAGGCAAGGGACAATGCCAATGCCCTATAAGGACAATGTCCTAACTACTGACCTCATATGGTTATATGATCAGCTCCCAAGTCCCCTCTCAACCCAAGCTAAGACCAGGGATCTAGGCAATGGCTACTGATGACTCAGCAGGTAGACCTGTAGGCTACCCCCAAACCCCCCGTAGCTTAGGATGGTGGGGTTGCAGACACTACAAGAAACTATCGAGCTTAAGCGTTACTCAAACCCCAGTCCAGGAGATCGCTAGGCAAGAATGTTGCCAGTACTTTACTTACTTCAAGGGCTGCTTATCTGGTTCTGTACAGCAGAGGAACCCTCCTCTCTACAGGACCTCCACGGTCGTTTTATGATGTTCATTCGGGAGCATTTAACATTTCACAATGCGTATTGTTCAATTACCGTTAGACCATACTGTCAAAACACTTGCGGAATAAGAAAGTCTTCAGTTTCCTTTTGAAAGCCTTAATATCTTTAATTAGGCTACCACAACCTTGTAACTTGAGAACAGAAATAGTAAGAAACCTTTAGTGCTGTGGTAAGTCTTTTTCATTAACTTTGTGTCACTTGGGAGATTTAATCTTTACTTTTTATAAATTTATGTTAATGCTTCTCGGAATGTTCTCGATCGACGTAGTAATGGACCCAGCCAGACTAGTAATGGAGAAAAGCTCGTTAATAATTGATAAGGTTACACACTGTACCCGATAAATTTAATGTAATTTTGTGTGAGATCTTAGCGACCTCTGTAAAATAATCTAATAAATATAACCGCTTTCGACTTTGTGACGATTATGTTCTAAAAGCCAATCGGAAAAAATATTCTGTCATAATTTTTTAAGTGGATTATACTGCTTTCGATGTAACTGTAAAATAACATGTATTATTCAGAACAAAAACTTACCGCGACTGTAAGATCCTGAAATACTTTTTTTTATAGTTCTAGGAACTAGTTGTTACTGGTAAAGTTGGGAATGTAACTTATTTTTATGGAACAACATTTTATTCTTTCATATCTTAATTATGAGAATTCTTTTTTTTTCTTTCTTTTTTTTTCGTGCACTTCAGTATATATCGTAAATTTGTTGAATTGGTTATAAATTTAGATGAATATATTTTTTCCTTTACTGTTTTATTTTTCTTATTGTTGCAATATTTCTTTTCAGTAAAACTGTAATTTTTGTCACAACAGCTATTCAAGAGAAGTTTTCTGCATAAAATTAATTGGCCATGATTTAAAATAGAATGATTTTATTACATATAGAGTCAGTGATATGTTGGGTCATAAAATTGTAGTATTTTTCTTTTTATTTTATGTTTTTTTTAATCATATCTGGTGGCAATTGAGTTCTAAATGGAGCATGAAATGAACTTACCAACATCAACACTAAATCTGATTTGTGCTATTACATGGTGCATGTTGTAATGTGGATCTGCATATATACCATCATCATCATCATCATCATAATCATCATCATCTCTTCTTCTTACGCCTATTGACGCAAAGGGCCTCGGTTAGATTTCGCCAATCGTCTCTATCTTGAGGTTTTAAATCAATACTTTTTCATTAAAGATCTCTTACTTCACGGTTCATAGTCCTCAGCCATGTAGGCCTGGGACTTCCAACTCTTCTAGGGCCTTCATTCCATAGAATCACTTAAGACAACAATGCAGTGTCAAGGCAGTGTGGGATCATAATGTGTTAAGCCCTTTGTGTATATTCCATTCAGCATGTTTACTACGTACAAAAATGGCGTATTATACATAAGATCAAACACACACACACACACACACACACACACACACAGTACCTTCACCTTAGCGCCCCCATTCGGAAATGAAATCCGGGCAATCTGCGTGTGTGTGTGTGATCTTGTGTATAATACGTCATTTTTGTAGGCAGTAAATATTCTGAATGGAATATTTCCTTAAATTAGATGAAATATGCCTTTCTAATGCGCCAGTATATATTGACCGGACATCATTACAAAAAAAAAAACCCAAATTCTGAAAATAGTAAGATATCTGCGCTGATTTTTTTTTTTTTCAGACTAAAGTTCTAAGTCCATAAAGGCGCATACGTTATAAGGGTTCATGATTTGGAAACTATCAAATGCACCTGCATGAAATATGTATTTCCTAGTTATTTTAAATTCTGCAAGAAATAAAACTAAAAGTCAATTCATTTTAATGCCTTTCTTGAAAATAGTCCGCTTATAATTTGCCATAGAGGAAATTAACAGCTTCTGCTGTTGTTATTCTTTTGGTATGTGTTACATGTTTTTTTTATTTTCAAGAACGTAGATGTTTTTGAAATAGGTCAGCTACTGAAATTTATGTAAAAAATGAGTCAAGAAAATGGATTGAGCGAAATTTTTTCTCTGGCCTTTTTCATGTTCTGCAGTCCCAAAACAACGCATCACTAATTGTTTTAGTTGTTGAAATTTATGGCAAGGAGTAGTCAAGAATCTAGATTGAGCAAAAAAATTTTGTTTTTACATTTTTCGTTTTTTCCAATCCCAAAACAACGCATCATTAATTTAGTTGGCTGAATGCATTCAACGACAAACATTTATGATAATAATAAGAAATATAAAGGCCATTTTTCAGAAAGCGTTCACTTCCCCTAAAATTTTAAATTTACGTCTAGAGTCGAAGGCATTCAGGTTATTGCAGATGCTCATGTTACCCCCGCCCATCTTCCATTTCTCCCCAGTCCTTACCCTCCCCCCTCCCCTTCCCCTCCCATTTCCTTTGGGGGCGTTGGCAGTATCAGCCTCTCATTGATTTTCTGGACACACCCGTATACAAGCTGCCTACATAGTTTAAAACAGGTGCGCATTATAAGGTCTATCAAATTAATGGCAATCCCCATTTCACAAACGCATCGCGCTCCATTAGAAAATTCCCGGTTTTTCATCCTGATACTCGCCTTGCTCTTTTTTTTTTTTTTTTTTTTTTTTTTTTTTTTTTTTTTTATTCCTCTGTCACTCGATGCGGGGAAGGGGGACTTGGTTTGGATGAGATTTACATTGAAGTGCTTTTATTATTGTTTTGACATTTTAATCGTTGTTTTGTAGTGCTTTTATTATTATATTTTTATACTATAATTGATGTTGTTGTTATTGTTGTTGTTACTGTTGTTGTTGTTGTTGTTGGTGGTGGTGGTAGTGGTGTTACATTTTTTATTATCATCACTTTATTGCTATTACTATGTTGATGATGATGATGATGATGGTGATGATGCATTTAAGTAAAGAAACTTTTAACTGTAACTCAATTTAAAGTCATTATTAGTTACTTCATATCCATTGATAATAAAATAGTCACTACTGATATGTAATGAAATAATTTAATTATAATGATCATGAAATTCATAACAGAATTTTTTTTTTTTTTTTTTTTTTTCATGTGGCTAATACTCTTCTGTTATTGACATCATTCGTTATAGGTGTTTCCGAAGGGATGATTATGACTGAGTGAACTGGTTCCAACTACATCTTTCTTGTATCCTCAGAACATTGTCTTTAACCAGTTATCCCTTTAATTTTTAGCTTCCTGTATGTCCTTGTGTCATCTTGTGACATGGCTGTTTTTGTATTCACTTGGGCATATTGTCCTTTTGAGTACTATGTCCTCGCAACATCTGCTTGAAGACAAGGTTCTTTATGTATTCAGCTGGGTACATTGTTCATGGGGTATATATCTGAGGACACCGATCTTATGGTAATTAGTGGGTACGATGTCTTTGTGGTATCCCTTTGGGTACATGGTCTTCTTGGCATGCAGCTGGCTACATTATCCTTGTAGTATCCATTTAGATTATTGAACATTGGCCATATAGTATATATTTTGGTAACTGAATGCATTGTCCTTGTGGTATCTATTTACGGACATTGTTTTTGTTGTATCCGAGTATGTTTCCATTGGAAATTCATTTAGCTACGTGGCAAACCAGCTTGGTACATAGCCCTTTAGTCGAGCAGATAACAACAATTTTTGTGAGGAATTCTTCTAATGATGGTAGAAACATGAAATTGGCATGCTTGTTCTCCGTGATACTAATCAAATCGGACCGATAGGCCAATCGAAAATCCAAGATGGCGGCCATTTTTCTTCAAGATGGTGGCCATTTCTCTTGAAAAGTGTCCGCCATCTTTGATAATGCCCGCCATCTTGGATTTACAATTGGCCAATCACCTAGATTTGATTCGTATGACTGGGTGGAGAAGTATGCCAACATTTATGCTTGTATCATCATTTGCATGATTGTTCTGCTATCTCTTACATTACTTGAGGTATTCAACTTACATTGTCTTTGTATTATCTATTTGGCCCATTATTCACTGACTAACTTTTTTTTCAAATTATATTACTCGTTTATATGCATCTGTCAAGTCTATTATGATCCCCTATTACAGGAGAATTATCTTCTAAAAAATCACTAAGCGAAACTTGCAAGAAACCATAGCAGTTGGGGCAAGTATTGTGGCTGGTCAAATAGATGGCCACTAGCCAGGGACAAGTATCTTCTCTTTAACAGAACAATCTATGACATCCTTTAAGCTTCTCGGGCATAGGTGTATTTATTCAATGCATTATTGATGACATTAGCTATGAAATAATATGATCTAGCACTAATATATACTTTCAGAAAAACTGTTTTAATCAGGGCAAAATTTGCTTTACTTTTTTCTAGAATTGTTGGATTTCTTTTAGAACTTTTTTTCTGGAAAAGACAATATGGAAATTGCCTTTGTAAATTAAGCCATCTAAAATAGTGTCCTTTCAATACATCTGAAATATTTTTCGTTCAGTATTATAAAAAAGAATTGAAGGAATGATATATTGAGAACAAGTAAAATACTTCGACGATACAATCTTAAAACTGGAGTGTCTTCTTTTAACAAGTCTGAGGACGCGGGATAGGGTGATATTAATAAAATCATCTGTTTTTAATGCTATGCAAAATCCAACTCCATAAAGAAAGGGAGAGAAACAGACAGAGAAAGCGAATAGCTGATGAGATTAACGCCTAAATGGAAGAAGAATAGACGCTAATGAGACGGAAAATCTTTTTAATAAACCTTACTAGGGGGAAGTTCATGCAATTATCCGAAATCAGCGTCTGCGTCGTAATGGGGAACATTTCAGTCTTGATACAAATCGAGTTCTTTTAATTCCTTGATTTACAGAGGGAGATTTTAAACCCAAGATTAAGATTTCATGAAACGCAATAGATTTCATAGGAAAGCTTTCAGCCCCAAGATTAAGATTTCATGGGAAAGGTTTCAGCCCCAAGATTAAGATTTCATGAAACACAATAGATTTCATGGGAAAGGTTTTACCCCCAAGATTAAGATTGCGTGAAACACAACAGATTTCATGGGAAAGGTTTTAGCCCCAAGATTAAGATTTCATGAAACACAACAGATTTCATGGGAAAGGTTTCAGCCCCAAGATTAAGATTTCATGAAACACAACAGATTTCATGGGAAAGGTTTTAGCCCCAAGATTAAGGTTACATGAAACACAATAGATTTCATGGGAAAGGTTTTACCCCCAAGATTAAGATTGCGTGAAACACAACAGATTTCATGGGAAAGGTTTTAGCCCCAAGATTAAGATTTCATGAAACACAACAGATTTCATGGGAAAGGTTTCAGCCCCAAGATTAAGATTTCATGAAACACAACAGATTTCATGGGAAAGGTTTTAGCCCCAAGATTAAGATTGCGTGAAACACAACAGATTTCATGGGAAAGGTTTTAGCCCCAAGATTAAGATTGCGTGAAACACAACAGATTTCATGGGAAAGGTTTTAATCCCAGATTAAGATTACGTGAAACACAACAGATTTCATGGGAAAGGTTTTAGCACCAAGATTAAGATTGCGTGAAACACAACAGATTTCATGGGAAAGGTTTTAGTCCCAAGATTAAGATTGCGTGAAACACAACAGATTTCATGGGAAAGGTTTTAGCCCCAAGATTAAGATTGCGTGAAACACAACAGATTTCATGGGAAAGGTTTTAGCCCCAAGATTAAGATGACGTGAAACACAACAGATTTCATGGGAAAGGTTTTAGCCCCAAGATTAGGATTGCGTGAAACACAAAAGATTTCATGGGAAAGGTTTTAACCCCAGATTAAGATTGCGTGAAACACAACAGATTTCATGGGAAAGGTTTTAGCCCCAAGATTAGGATTGCGTGAAACACAACAGATTTCATGGGAAAGCATATAGTCTTAAGATTAAGATTGCGTGAAACACAATAGATTTCATGGGAAAGGTTTTACCCCCAAGATTAAGATTGCGTGAAACACAACAGATTTCATGGGAAAGGTTTTACCCCCAAGATTAAGATTGCGTGAAACACAACAGATTTCATGGGAAAGGTTTTAGCCCCAAGATTAGGATTGCGTGAAACACAACAGATTTCATGGGAAAGGTTTTAGCCCCAAGATTAGGATTGCGTGAAACACAACAGATTTCATGGGAAAGGTTTTAGCCCCAAGATTAAGATTGCGTGAAACAAAACAGATTTCATGGGAAAGGTTTTAGCCCCGAGATTAAGATTTCATGGAACACAATAGATTTCATGGGAAAGGTTTTACCTCCAAGATTAAGATTACGTGAAACACAACAGATTTCATGGGAAAGGTTTTACCCCCAAGATTAAGATTGCGTGAAACACAACAGATTTCATGGGAAAGGTTTTAGCCCCAAGATTAGGATTGCGTGAAACACAACAGATTTCATGGGAAAGGCTTTAGCCCCAAGATTAAGATTGCGTGAAACACAACAGATTTCATGGGAAAGGCTTTAGCCCCAAGATTAAGATTGCGTGAAACACAACAGATTTCATGGGAAAGGTTTTAGCCCCAAGATTAAGATTGCGTGAAACACAACAGATTTCATGGGAAAGGTTTTAGCCCCAAGATTAAGATTGCGTGAAACACAACAGATTTCATGGGAAAGGTTTTAGCCCCAAGATTAAGATTGCGTGAAACACAACAGATTTCATGGGAAAGGTTTTAGCCCCAAGATTAAGATTGCGTGAAACACAACAGATTTCATGGGAAAGGTTTTAGCCCCAAGATTAAGATTGCGTGAAACACAACAGATTTCATGGGAAAGGTTTTAGCCCCAAGATTAAGATTACGTGAAACACAACAGATTTCATGGGAAAGGTTTTAGCCCCAAGATTAAGATTGCGTGAAACACAACAGATTTCATGGGAAAGGTTTTAGCCCCGAGATTAAGATTTCATGGAACACAATAGATTTCATGGGAAAGGTTTTACCTCCAAGATTAAGATTACGTGAAACACAACAGATTTCATGGGAAAGGTTTTAGCCCCAAGATTAAGATTGCGTGAAACACAACAGATTTCATGGGAAAGGTTTTAGCCCCAAGATTAAGATTGCGTGAAACACAACAGATTTCATGGGAAAGGTTTTAGCCCCAAGATTAAGATTGCGTGAAACACAACAGATTTCATGGGAAAGGTTTTAGCCCCAAGATTAAGATTGCGTGAAACACAACAGATTTCATGGGAAAGGTTTTAGCCCCAAGATTAAGATTGCGTGAAACACAACAGATTTCATGGGAAAGGTTTTAGCCCCAAGATTAAGATTGCGTGAAACACAACAGATTTCATGGGAAAGGTTTTAGCCCCAAGATTAAGATTGCGTGAAACACAACAGATTTCATGGGAAAGGTTTTAGCCCCAAGATTAAGATTACGTGAAACACAACAGATTTCATGGGAAAGGTTTTAGCCCCGAGATTAAGATTGCGTGAAACACAACAGATTTCATGGGAAAGGTTTTAGCCCCGAGATTAAGATTTCATGGAACACAATAGATTTCATGGGAAAGGTTTTACCTCCAAGATTAAGATTACGTGAAACACAACAGATTTCATGGGAAAGGTTTTAGCCCCAAGATTAAGATTGCGTGAAACACAACAGATTTCATGGGAAAGGTTTTAGCCCCAAGATTAAGATTTCATGGAACACAATAGATTTCATGGGAAAGGTTTTACCTCCAAGATTAGGATTACGTGAAACACAACAGATTTCATGGGAAAGGTTTTACCCCCAAGATTAGGATTGCGTGAAACACAACAGATTTCATGGGAAAGGTTTTAGCCCCAAGATTAAGATTGCGTGAAACACAACAGATTTCATGGGAAAGGTTTTAGCCCCAAGATTAAGATTGCGTGAAACACAACAGATTTCATGGGAAAGGTTTTAGCCCCAAGATTAAGATTGCGTGAAACACAACAGATTTCATGGGAAAGGTTTTAGCCCCAAGATTAAGATTGCGTGAAACACAACAGATTTCATGGGAAAGGTTTTACCTCCAAGATTAAGATTACGTGAAACACAACAGATTTCATGGGAAAGGTTTTACCCCCAAGATTAAGATTGTGTGAAACACAACAGATTTCATGGGAAAGGTTTTAGCCCCAAGATTAGGATTGCGTGAAACACAACAGATTTCATGGGAAAGGCTTTAGCCCCAAGATTAAGATTGCGTGAAACACAACAGATTTCATGGGAAAGGTTTTAGCCCCAAGATTAAGATTGCGTGAAACACAACAGATTTCTTGGGAAAGGTTTTAGCCCCAAGATTAAGATTGCGTGAAACACAACAGATTTCATGGGAAAGGTTTTAGCCCCAAGATTAAGATTGCGTGAAACACAACAGATTTCATGGGAAAGGTTTTAGCCCCAAGATTAAGATTGCGTGAAACACAACAGATTTCATGGGAAAGGTTTTAGCCCCGAGATTAAGATTTCATGAACCAACAGATTTTTTGTGGAAGGTTTTATCCTTAAGATTAAGATTTCATGAAACACAATAGATTCCATGAAACACAATAGATTTCATGGGAAAGGATTTAGCCCCAAGATTAAGATGTCATGAACCAACAGAATTTTTGTGTAAGGTTTTAGCCCCAAGATTAAGATTTCATGAAGCAATAGATTTCATGGGAAAGGTTTTAGCCCCAAGATTAAGATTGCGTGAAACACAACAGATTTCATGGGAAAGGTTTTAGCCCCGAGATTAAGATTTCATGAACCAACAGATTTTTTGTGGAAGGTTTTATCTCTAAGATTAAGATTTCATGAAACACAATAGATTTCATGGGAAAGGATTTAGCCCCAAGATTAAGATGTCATGAACCAACAGAATTTTTGTGTAAGGTTTTAGCCCCAAGATTAAGATTTCATGAAGCAATAGATTTCATGGGAAAGGTTTTAGCGTATGATTCAGATTTGATTAATCCAAACTGATTTAATGAAGATTGTTAGCCTGAGATTAAGGTGTTAGTAACTCAGACAATTACGAATGAGATATTCTTAGTATTTAAATATCATTTATGCACATAAATATTTTAATATAATATGAATATATGTCTCATTATTGCAAATAGAGGAATAACGTTAATACTTTATTAACTGGAAATAATTTACTTAGAGTGATTTTAACGCATGAACAATATTGTTAATATTTCACTAGTGCCAATGGATTTGCATGAAAAGGTCAGTAGATATATGACGTCAGACTACCAAATTTTTTTTATGAAAACTGTTAAGTAATCAAATCAAATAAAATTTTATAAAATGATGCTATACTAAAAAATATATTGTTAAATCAAACATGAATTTTGCATTATTTGGCAAGAAAAATAAGCGAGACTTTCAGATATGAATTTACAATACAAATTTTACTTGATAGTGTTATGGGAAAGTAAAATGGCTGGTGATTGATATAATTTTATCAGTTGTCGTCATATGTCAGATTGCGTGAAACACAACAGATTTCATGGGAAAGGTTTTAGCCCCAAGATTAAGATTGCGTGAAACACAACAGATTTCATGGGAAAGGTTTTAGCCCCAAGATTAAGATTGCGTGAAACACAACAGATTTCATGGGAAAGGTTTTAGCCCCAAGATTAAGATTACGTGAAACACAACAGATTTCATGGGAAAGGTTTTAGCCCCGAGATTAAGATTGCGTGAAACACAACAGATTTCATGGGAAAGGTTTTAGCCCCGAGATTAAGATTTCATGGAACACAATAGATTTCATGGGAAAGGTTTTACCTCCAAGATTAAGATTACGTGAAACACAACAGATTTCATGGGAAAGGTTTTAGCCCCAAGATTAAGATTGCGTGAAACACAACAGATTTCATGGGAAAGGTTTTAGCCCCAAGATTAAGATTTCATGGAACACAATAGATTTCATGGGAAAGGTT
>NC_090762.1:45447989-45455489 GCF_036898095.1 Palaemon carinicauda | reverse complement strand
AAATAACAGTCAAAATCAAATTTCACCTCGTCTTCCTGTCTCGGTCAAATATGCGCGCATGACTGATAATGGAATATCCGACATTTATGAGCTAAGATATAAACATAAGACGGATAAAGGCTGGATATTAATAAACGATACCAATAGGTGAAACAGTACATGTATATACATATTACCTAATGATTGTGTTGACCCTGATCAAAAGCAATTTATTAATATTCATAAATGATGAGATCCTGCGCAAAAACGAGGGGGGTAATTTGAAACCAGGGGGTTAGCATAAAACCGGTTTCAAATTACCCCTGGAGGTAGCTTGAAACCGGTATCAAGTTAACCCCCGGTAGTTTGAATCCGGTTTCAAATTACCGGGGGGTAAGATTTGGAGGGGGTAATTTGAAACCGGTACACCGGGGGCCACTGACATACAAGAAGGGCTAAAGAAAGAAGATTGTGAAGGAGGGGAGGAGGTTTTATTGATATAATATGATAAAAGCCCTTAGCTTATTTCTTTCTCGATCAACCTCCGACTGATAACTGGCGCGCGATGCGAGCAAAAATAGCTGTAAATAGTTGGAGTTCTCTTGCTTGAGGGTACACTCGGGCATGCTGTTCTGTCTTGTTTCTCTTTCTCTTGTTTTGTTGAAGCTTTTATCGTTTATAAGGAGATATTTATTTTAATGTTGTTAATCTTCTTAAAAATTTTATTTTTCCTTATTTCCTTTCCTAACTGGGCTATTTTCCCTGTTGGGGCCCCTTGGCTTATAGCATCCTGCTTTTCTAACTAGGGTTGTAGCTTAGCAATTAATAATAATAATAATAATAATAATAATAATAATAATAATAATAACTGTAGATAGCACGAATGAGTTTTTATATGCTCACGCACGATGGAATATTTAGTAATGAATAAAAAAGAAATTCCATCAAACTGCAATAAAAAAAATCGATTTAAAAACCTTTTTGTCTTGACTGAAGTTTTTCAATAGTTTGTCTCACCACTAAATTTTTCAATTCCCTGCTCTGCTTTTTGCGAGAAGTAAGAAATTCCATGATATTCAGGCATATGAAACTGAAACGCTCTTCAGCTGTCAGTCAGCGTGTGCCACCCTCCACTTCCAGCAAAATGTCAGCAAATTAAACGGATATTTCACCGGCACAAGAAGGAATGGTAATAGTGGTGAATTTCTATCTTCAAAGTTAGTTGACAGTTCCATGAAATACTCAAGTATGGAACGTATGGCCTTGCAAAGGTTAGATTTAATTTGATGATTAAGAAGGGCCTTGCGAGGCAACACCAGTCATATTATTATTATTATTATTATTATTATTATTATTATTATTATTATTATTGCTAGGTAAGCTACAGTCCCACTTGGAAAAGCAGGATGCTATAAGCCCAAGGGGTCCAACAGAGAAAAAATAGCCCAGTGAGGAAAGAATATATGGACATAAATAAACTGCAAGAGATGTAATGAACAATATAAATTGTTTTAAGAACATTAATAATAACATTAAAATAGATCTTTCACATATAAATTATAAAAACTTAAAATAAGAATGAATATTGCCATTCATTCGCTGGAGTTAGGTCATAAGATAAGAATATCTGAATGTTGACAGTTTGTAATTTTATACTATTTTTCAAGCCGAATGATGGGTTTATCTACCTTCACGTCGGTAAACATTTGGCTTATCTACCTTGACGTCAGTCAACATTTGGTTTATCTACCTTGAGTCAGTAAGCATTTGGTTTATCTACTTTGAGTCAGTAAGCATTTGTTTTTTCTACCTTAATGTCAGTAAACGTTTGGTTTATCTGCCTTGACGTCAGTAAACATTTGGTAAATCAGCCTTGACGTCAGTAAACATTTGGTTTTTCTACCTTGACGTCAGTAAACATTTGGTTTATCTACCTTGACGTCAGTAAACATTTGGTTTATCTGCATTGACGTCAGTAAACGTTTGGTTTATCTGCCTTGACGTCAGTAAACATTTGGTTTATCTACCGTGACGTCAGTAAACATTTGGTTTATCTGCCTTGATGTCAGTAAACATATGGTAAATCATCCTTGACGTCAGTAAACATTTGGTAAATCGGCCTTGGCGTCAGTAAACATTTGGTTTATTAACCTTGACGTCAGTAAACATTTGGTAAATTGGCCTTGACATCAGGAAACATTTGGTAAATTGGCCTTGACATCAGTAAACATTTGGTAAATCAGCCTTATCGTCAGTAAACATTTGGTAAATCAGCCTTGGCGTTAGTAAACATTTGGTTTATCTGCCTTGACGTTAGTAAACATTAGGTAAATCAGTCTTGACGTCTGTAAACATTTGGTTTATCTACCTTAAGTCAGTAAGCAATTGGCTTATCTACCTTTACTTCAGTAAACATTTGGTAAATCAGCCTTGGGGTCAGTAAACATTTGGTTTATCTGCCTTGACGTCAGTAAACATTAGGTATATCAATTTTGGCATCAGTAAACATTTGGTTTATCTACCTTGAGCGAGTAAGCAATTGGTTTGTCTACCTTGACTTCAGTAAGCTTTTGTTAAATCAGCCTTGACGTCAGTAAACATTTGTTTTATCTACCTTGACTTCAGTAAACATTTGGTAAATCAGCCTTGACGTCAGTAAGCATTTGGTTTATCTACCTTGACGTCAGTAAACATTTGGTTTATCTACCTTGATGGTAGTGAACATTTAGTAAATCAGCCTTGGCGTCAGTAAACATTTGGTTTATCTACCTTGACGTCAGTAAACATTTGGTAAATCAGCATTGGCGTCAGTAAATATTTGGTTTATCTACCTTGACATCAGTAAACATTTGATAGATCAGCCTTGACGTCAGTAAACATTTGGTTTCTATACCTTGACATCAGTAACCATTTGGTTTATCTACCTTGAGTCAGTAAGCATTTGGTTTATCTACCTTGACGTCAGTAAGCATTTGGTTTATCTACCTTGACGTCAGTAAACATTTGGTTTATCTACCTTGACGACATTAAACATTTGGTTTATCTGCCTTGACGTCATTAAACATTTGGTTTATCTGCCTTGACGTCATTAAACATTTGGTTTATCTGCCTTGACGTCAGTAAACACAAACCAGTCAAATAGTTATCTATTATATTTCTAAACTGGTTTTGTAATCATGATCTGGAATATATTTATATATATTCTTTAATTGTATCAACTTCTCGTTTCCTTCATTTATGAAGCCATTCTCTTAAATGGTTATTTCACCTTACGTTGTTGGGCCAAGATTTCTCTTCTACTCTGTATATTGCAAAGAATATTTGTTTTAGAAATGTAGCAGATACATAAATTCCTAATTCTAAGTTTTTCCCAATATTTTTGTATCCATAACAAATATTTATGCTGTCTTATTTTACTCTCTCTCTCTCTCTCTCTCTCTCTCTCTCTCTCTCTCTCTCTCTCTCTCTCTCTCTCTTATCTTCTAAGGAAAAAATTTGTGTTAGTTTTTATTTACTCTCTCTCTCTCTCTCTCTCTCTCTCTCTCTCTCTCTCTCTCTCTCTCTCTCTCTCTCTCTCTCATCTGTTGAGAAAAACGTTTGAACTCATTTTTAATTTACATTGCTTCGCTTACAAAAAGTTAAGTTATAAAGACCACCTTTACCACATCATCAGATGCTCTTGAACAAACGTCCACCTGGTCATCTACCCCCCCTCCTCCCTCCCCCCGTAGCCAGAAATTATAGGAATATTGGAAAAAGGGACGCTATAAATAAAAGCTAAGTAATTACGATGCTTTTTTAGTAACGGGGTTTGAAGGTAAAGTCTATGTGCCAGACTTAGGAAAGAATTTCTTGGGAATATTATTTTTCGTCAAGTTTGTGAATATGATTGGAAATACATGTTGATTACATTTTTTACTCTTTTATCAGTAGTAATTCTTTATTAGAACCGATGGAAATTTATTGGGTAGACTATTTCATAACAATCTTTTGATTCATTCTTCTTTGATATTTTATTGCTCATATATTGCAGTATAATTACTGAATGTAGATTCGCAAAGTTATATATGATTTAAATTCAGTCTTGAAACTCTTATTGAGCTGGAAACTGAGAAATGAAAAGTAAATTCCTTCTGGAAAGGCTTCCAATATAAGAAGTTAACGAGAGTATAAATTGTTGCTCAATGCACGTCACTTCCAATATGTGTTTTGCCAACATCATTTTTCATTCTCACGAAGTTTGGAGTTTTTCTGATGCGCCGCTTGTTTTTTCTAGTATTACAAACTTTAGTGTTTGAAATTTAATCCTGGAATTGCAAGGGTTTAATCTTTTTATCATAGGAAATGAGGGTGATAATTCAGAAGTCATTTTTATATATTTTGTTTTTGCTTTTGAAGAGACAAAATGTCAGCCTCAATGAAAATCTTTCAATACGCAATTTAAGAGTTTACTTTGAGTTGTCATACTGTCTATTGTCAAGATGTTTATTGTACACTTAAGAGACAAAAATTTTTATTTACTCTTATTAGATTTGTGTATTACTAATTTTCATTGATGTAGAGTTCTCTTGCTTGAGGATACACTCGGTCACACTATTCTATCTTATTTCTCTTCCTCTTGTTTTGATAAAGTTTTCATGGTTTATTTAGGAAATATTTATATAAATGTTGTTACTCTTCTTAAAATATTTAATTTTTCCTTGTTTCCTTTCCTCACTGGGCTATTTTCCCTGTTGGAGCCCCTGGGCCTATAGTATCCTGCTTTTCCAACTAAGGTTATAGCTTAGCAAGTAATAATAATAATAATAATAATAATAATAATAATAATAATAATAATAATAATAATAATGAAGTTTTTATCGTAATAGTAATTCAGATGTATTTTTATGCTATTGACTTTGGGTGATGCAAGCTTTAACGAATAGTAACAAAACGAGTTATTCCGAAGTCGTTGCAAAGATATACTAATTATGATTTTCACATATTTATATAGTCAATCGCTTAGTCCCATATTTTTCTAGATATTTTTATTTAATTCTTCGTTTTCTTTATCTTATGGTTTGTTGCGGTTTGTTGATTTATCTTTACTTTTATTTAAATTTCATTATATTAGGAATTCAGTAATGAAGTCCCAATGAACTTTAAATTTCATATCATCACTTTACATAATTGCAGCTAATATCTGTAATTACGGGTTACAACCAATCTGGTTATGTAATTTAACTGCAATTAACTGTGTCTTTACGATTAAGATATTTTAACAATTTGATATTTGGTATAAACTAGTTCCTGAAACATTCTCTCTCTCTCTCTCTCTCTCTCTCTCTCTCTCTCTCTCTCTCTCTCTCTCTCTCTCTCTCTCTCTCTCTCTCTCATACATACACACACAGAGCTATCTGGTATAGCAGTTAGCTCATGTTTGCTAAATCCTTGGATCTCTCTCATGCACCCTCCTACATATCTGTATTGTTTATCAGTATCTGCAGAGATTGAGACGAATGGCTTTTGGGCTAACAAGTCTTAAGATTTGCTAAGAAACGAGAAGGCTGTGCCCTTTCGATCCCATCCCTTCTATGGGTAAACGGGCGTACTTCAAATAGCCAAAACACATACATACACACACACACATACACACGCGCACACACACACACACATATATATATATATATATATAATATATATATATATATATATATATATATATATATATATATATATATATATATATATATATATACATGTGTGTATATACATACATACATATATATATATATATATATATATATATATATATATATATATATATATATATATATATGTATATATATGTTTTCATATACATACATATATATGTATATATGTAAATATTATATATATATATACATATATATATATATAATATATATATATATATATATATATATATATATATATATATATATATATATATATATATATGTATGTATATATATTTATAATTTTTCTAGTGTTTTCATTAGTAGAAACACGATAAGTCCTGATGGATTTCTTTCTTTGCCCTTTTTTTTATACCAATTCATTAATAAAGGAGATACTGGAATAGAATATGAAACTTATTTCAAATGTTACTCTTACAATTCCTGACACTTCTTTAATGGCATCCAGTGGATCTCTTGCATATTGATTACGTCTTGCCAACTTGTATTAACAAATGCTGATGACTTGAAGGTGTGAGAAATGAAGGCTTTATTGGTCGAAGGTTCCTGATCACAAAAGCGCATAATATATATATATATATATATATATATAAATGCTCGTATATGATCTTGATTTGGAAATAATTTCCTTCTGGTCTATTAATAAACTATAAATCATGAGACTAACAATCACGAATACCTGTTATATAGATCAGAAGGTGGGATATCAATAAAATTTCATATTATCACCTCTTTAGATAAAAGATTCTCTTAAAATTTAGATATTTAATCACGCATCTCTAAATAAGCTCAAAATTGAACTTCGAATAGTTTTTAAATATAACCAGATATTTCTTGATATTAAAAGAAAATATAAAATTGAAAAATTATTTCGACATTTAATTTTTTTAAAGGCATATTTGAGATTCGTAGAATCATACAATCCAAGTGAATAATTCGGTTAAATATTCAAATGGTATTACTTAGTAATAAAGACAAGAATTAATCTTATGCATTTCACTGTTTCATCAAAACTGAAGACTTGTGCTGGTTTATAAAATAGGCCTCGATTTCCCAAGAGTCTTGTATTCCAATGACTGACAATCTATGCATATGCAACGGATTCCTTGGCGATACTTAATACCACTTTCAAGTGCCTGGCAAGTTGCCCTTTGTTAATAATTCTTCCGCCAGTGTGTTGACATTCTAGTTTTCAATATCTGCTTGACTGAGGAGATTTCAGTTAAAGTAGCTTATATAGTGACTGCAATATCTGCTTGACTGAGGAGATTTCAGTTAGAGTTGCTTATATAGTTATTGCAATATCTGCTTGACTAAGGAGATTCCAGTTAAAGTTGATCTACCTTCTTTCCATCTTTGTTAAACATAATTGCTTTATAATCCGTGCTATGTCGAATTGCAAACCCAAATATCTTCCAAATTTGTAGTATGAATCCCATTCTTGTTGCTTGAAGGCACCTTCGTAAATGGCCTTCCTGTTAAAACGAGTGGCAAGCTCAGAAGCGCTAATGGTTATAATTATCGTAATGTCTCTTGAAATATGTCTCCGGTAATGGAGAAACGCCTTCCAAGTAATATCACCTACTCCTCCAAACAGCACCAAGAGTCTGCTGACGCAAGTCTAGGAGTCACTGTCTATCAAGTTAGGTGTTTCGGACTGATTTTTATTTTCCTTGCTTTGCATCTTATATTTCTGGAGGATAGTTTTTGGTGCCTTGAAATGTATAAGGGTAATTTTTCGCAGATACATTTAATACACTGTTAAAAAAATACATAAAAAAAATGGTAAATGCCTGGCAACAATTATTCCAGGATTTTTGCCGTT
>NC_090762.1:45420489-45430489 GCF_036898095.1 Palaemon carinicauda | reverse complement strand
TATATATATATATATATATCTCCAATTAAGCCACATATTTTAATACATTAATATCTGGATTTTCATCCTTCGTGGATAAAAGGTATTGTCACTGTCATAAAAGAATCCTGGACCAGGGTTATCTGAATATGAAAACACACGTCTAAATGTACAAAATTTATTATATATATATATATATATATATATATATATATATATATATATATATATATATATATATATATATATGTATGTATGTATGTATATATATGTATATATATATATATATATATATATATATATATATATATATATATATATATATATATATATATATATATATATACTGTATATATATTAAGTATGAATGTATACATACATTACTTAGTTTTGAATTTTGCTTTAGGTTCATTCGTATTAAGGTATCAGATTTTCGTTTTCAAATAGTTTTACTAAATAATTCCTCTTTTTTTGTATGAATGTGTGTTTAGGAAGCTTTCGGTTCTGTATGTACAAACAAGCATAGCATGACTTTGAATTAATTATATTTCAAATCACTATTAATGTCATTAATTAGATTCCATCCAATCGGCGTTAAAGGTATGCCATGTAAGTGCCCAGTGAATTAGTGTTGAATATTTGACGTTAGGATGTTAAAATTTATTATCAATAAATTCACGACAGTTGAAAAAAAAATAATCATGTAAGGTCCATTAATATTTTGTTTGAGCAAATTCTTGGGGAGGTCACGTTGATATTCTTTTATTATTTTTTTTTTCCCAAATTGAATATCTGTTTCATCTTAATGATTATTTGACGAATGCTTTTTGGCTCATATTTTCCTAGCTTATTACCATTATTATTTCATCAATTTCAGTACTAAGAATCTTTGGGCTATCTGATAAGCACTAAGATTGATTTTCAAAATAAACTTTTATTTTCATTCAAAGATTTTTAATCATAAATCTAACTATAATTCAGTTTCTTATCTAACACTAATCTTGCAATTATTTTTATCAGGTGTCAATCACATTTTGTTATCCTTGAAACAGGCATTTAATGATATACGAAATAGAATTTAGAATTTACTATATACCATTAGATTGTCATTCAAACATTCATCTCGCAAATAATGTTAATGTTAGGTCTTCGAACCTAATTCTGACTTACTGCACAGACTCTATAAAGTTTACCACGCTTCCAGAAGGCTAAAATCATTGCCAGATCTTTGCTCAGATAGCTCTCATAACATTTGTAACGTTTCCAGAAGGCTCAGATCACTGGCTGCACTACCATATGCACTTATTGTACAGCCTCAAATAACGTTTACAATGCTTCCACAAGGCTAAAGTTCCTGCCAGATATTTGATCAGGCAGCCTCCATAACGTTTATAACGCTTCAAGAAGGCTCAAATCACTGGAAGTTCTTTTCTCAAACAGCCTCTACAAGCTTCACAACGCTTCCAAAAGGCTCAAATCACTGGAAGTTCTTTTCTCAAATAGAATCTACAAGCTTTACAACGCTTCCAAAATGCTCAAATCACTGGAAGTTCTTTTCTCAAATAGAATCTACAAGTTTCACAACGCTTCCAAAAGGCTCAAATCACTGGAAGTTCTTTTCTCAAATAGAATCAACAAGCTTTACAACGCTTCCAAAATGCTCAAATCACTGGAAGTTCTTTTCTCAAATAGAATCTACAAGCTTCACAACGCTTCCAAAAGGCTCAAATCACTGGAAGTTCTTTTCTCAAATAGAATCAACAAGCTCTACAACGCTTCCAAAATGCTCAAATCACTGGAAGTTCTTTTCTCAAATAGAATCAACAAGCTTTACAACGCTTCCAAAAGGCTCAAATCACTGGAAGTTCTTTTCTTAAACAGCCTCTACAAGCTTCACAACGCTTCCAAAAGGCTCAAATCACTGGAAGTTCTTTTCTCAAATAGAATCTACAAGCTTCACAACGCTTCCAAAAGGCTCAAATCACTGGAAGTTCTTTTCTCAAATAGAATCAACAAGCTTCACAACGCTTCCAAAAGACTCAAATCACTGGAAGTTCTTTTCTCAAATAGAATCTACAAGCTTCACAACGCTTCCAAAAGGCTCAAATCACTGGAAGTTCTTTTCTCAAATAGAATCTACAAGCTTCACAACGCTTCCAAAAGGCTCAAATCACTGGAAGTTCTTTTCTCAAATAGAATCTACAAGCTTCAAAACGCTTCCAAAAGGCTCAAATCACTGGAAGTTCTTTTCTCAAATAGAATCAACAAGCTTCACAACGCTTCCAAAAGGCTCAAATCACTGGAAGTTCTTTTCTCAAATAGAATCAACAAGCTTCACAACGCTTCCAAAAGGCTCAAATCACTGGAAGTTCTTTTCTCAAATAGAATCTACAAGCTTCACAACGCTTCCAAAAGGCTCAAATCACTGGAAGTTCTTTTTTCAAATAGAATCTACAAGCTTCACAACGCTTCCAAAAGGCTCAAATCACTGGAAGTTCTTTTCTCAAATAGAATCTACAAGCTTCACAACGCTTCCAAAATGCTCAAATCACTGGAAGTTCTTTTCTTAAATAGCCTCTACAAGATTCACAACGCTTCCAAAAGGCTCAAATCACTGGAAGTTCTTTTCTCAAATAGAATCTACAAGCTTCACAACGCTTCCAAAAGGCTCAAATCACTGGAAGTTCTTTTCTCAAACAGCCTCTACAAGCTTCACAACGCTTCCAAAAGGCTCAAATCACTGGAAGTTCTTTTCTCAAACAGCCTCTACAAGCTTCACAACGCTTCCAAAAGGCTCAAATCACTGGAAGTTCTTTTCTCAAATAGAATCTACAAGCTTTACAACGCTTCCAAAATGCTCAAATCACTGGAAGTTCTTTTCTCAAATAGAATCTACAAGCTTCACAACGCTTCCAAAAGGCTCAAATCACTGGAAGTTCTTTTCTATTTAAAGCTTTACAACGCTTCCAAAATGCTCAAATCACTGGAAGTTCTTTTCTCAAAATAGAATCTATAAGCTTCACAACGCTTCCAAAATGCTCAAATCACTGGAAGTTCTTTTCTCAAACAGCCTCTACAAGCTTCACAACGCTTCCAAAAGGCTCAAATCACTGGAAGCTCTTTTCTCAAATAGCCTCTACAAGCTTTACAACGCTTCCAAAATACTTAAATCAGAGGGTACTACCCCTTTTGTACTCGCTGCACAGCCTGTAAATATCTCCTTAACCTATTTTATTTTCTGCTAAGCACTCTTTCGTTGATATTTCAGACATTGCTTTGGCCAGACCAAAATCAAGGTGCAAAGAAACATTATATTTTTACGAGATTTTATGTTAAGTGTTTGTTACCTTGCCTGTAATTTATTATTTCCTTGTTTCATTTCCTCACTGAGCTATTTTTCCATTTTTTTCCTGTTGGAGCCCTTGATCTTATAGCATCCTGCTTTTCTAACAAGGGTTGTAGCTTAGCTTTTAATAATAATAATAATAATAATAATAATAATAATAATAATAATAATAATAATAATAATAATTCAGCTGAAGAGGCCGTTTAAAAGAAGTGCAAGCTTTCGCACTATCTTTAAATATACAACGCATATAATTGTGGATTTTATAATAATAATGATAATAATAATAATAATAATAATAATGATCGAGTTATAGAGGACATCGCTAGGTCTGGTCTTATCTGCTAAGGCTCCCCGTAGGCCTTCAGGCAATAAATATTCTCACTCTCCTAGGCCCCCGGGGTAGGGGGGTGGAAGATCTTCCTACCCTTGATGGGGGTAGGTAGAAATGAAAAGGGGGGGATGAGGAGATATGAAAAGATTCGAATATTTGCCGCTCGATTAATCATACGGATACGTCACATTATTGGCACTAGGCGAGTTATTGTGTTTGTGTCGGGGGCTGCATTCCTCGCCGCCTCCTTTTGGGTAGACATTAACACGACGCGGATGTAATCTCTCTCTCTCTCTCTCTCTCTCTCTCTCTCTCTCTCTCTCTCTCTCTCTCTCTCTCTCTCAGAAACCACCACCATCCCTTCACGCCACTCCTCTTATTACTGTTCCTCTATCTCCTCCTCTGTAACCTCTCGTGGATTTTCTTTTGTTTTATGGCCATCTTTATCTTTGCCTTCTTTTTCACCCCCATCTTCGTTGTGATTCATCATCACTGCTTCCTTCACATTTTATTCTTCAGATTCTTTCCGTTGGCTTATATTATATTGTAGGTAGTAGGTTTCCCAGGGCACGAGCCACCCGTTGAGGTACTACCACCAGAGAGTTATGGGGTCCTTTGATTGGCCAGACAATGCTACATTGGATCCTTCTCTCTGGTTACGGTTCAGTTTCCCCTTGCCTACACATACACTGAATAATGTGTCCTATTCTTTACACATTTTCCTCTGTCCTCATACACCTGACAACACTGATATTACCAGACAATTCTTCTTCACCTAAGAGGTTAACTACTGCACTGTAATTGTTCAGTGGCTACTTTCCTCTTGGTAATGGTAGAAGAGACACTTTAGCTATGGTAAGCAGCTTTCTAGGAGGACACTCCAAAATTAAACCATTGTTCTCTAGTCTTGGGAAGTGCCATAGCCTCTGTTCCATGGTCTTCCACTATCTTGGGTTAGACTTCCTTTGCTAAGGGGTACACTCGGGCACACTATTGTATCTTATTTCTCTTCCACTAGTTTTGTTAAAGTTTTTATAGTTTATAAAGGAAATATTTATATTTATGTTGTTACTGTTCTTACAATATTTTATTTTTCTTGTTTCCTTTCATCACTGGGCTATTTTCCCTATTGCATCCTGTTTTTCCAGCTAGGGTTGTAGCTTAGCAAATAATAATAATAATAATAATAATTTGATCTCTCTCTCTCTCTCTCTCTCTCTCTCTCTCTCTCTCTCTCTCTCTCTCTCTCTCTCTCTCTCTCTCTCTGCAATAAACGCTTTTTTTAATTACGATATTTTGTAAAATATCGAGGAAAAAAATAACACTATAAATCTCGGGATCAGGAACTCTCTCTTGCAGAATTCTTACAATCTAATTTTTTTCCCATAACAATTTTCGGAGTAGATGGGGTCATAGGACAGTCTGGATTGTTATAATGTTACTTTCTTATATTTTATATTGATTGTTCATTACTTTTCTCTTGTGGTGTGTTTATTTCATTTCGTCAGTGGGCTATTTTCCCCTCGGGCATATAGCATCCTGCTTTTCTAAATAGGGTTGTAGCTTAGCTAGTAATAATAATAATAATAATAATAATAATGATAATAATAATAGTAATGATAATGATAATAATAATAATAATAATAATAATAATAATAATAATAATAATAATAATAATAATAATAATAATAATAATAATAATAATAGTATTAGTAGTAAATGGTGAATAAAAAATGATTATTTGGATGGCTCATGAAGCGATGGCCAAAAAATTTTAGACTTTATCAATGTTACATTCAATGCTTGTAAGGTTGGACATAGCATATAGGGACATTTCGTGTATTGGTATTTGGTGGTGAGCTCTTGGACCGCTAGATTATTATTATTATTATTATTATTATTATTATTATTATTATTATTATTATTATTATTAGCTAAGCTACAACCCTAGGGGGAAAAGCAGGATGTTATAAGCCCAAGGGCTCCAACAGGGAAAAATAGCCCAGTGAGGAAAGGAAATATTGAAATAAATAAACTAAAGAGAGAAGTAATGAACAATTAAAATAACGAATTTTAAAATAGATCTTTCATAAATATACTATAAAAGGAGAATTATGTCAGCCTGTTTAACATGAAAACATTCGTTGCAAGTTCGAACTTTTGTAGTTCCGCCAATTTCAACAACCTGATTAGAAAGATTGCCAAATCACTATTTATGCTGCTAATAAGCTTGTATCGGGCTTTTGTAGTCAAGTGTTTAAAGGTTTAAAGGCCCCTCATGAATGGCAGAGGCAAGGGGCAGTGACAATGCCCTAGAGACTGACCATATATACATATGATCAGTGCTCAAGCCTCCTCTCCACTCAAGCCAGAACCAAAGAGGGCCAAGCAATGGCTGCTGATGACTCAGCCGATAGACCTATAGGCTCCCCTAATCCCCCATCCTTAGCTCACAAGGAGGGTGAGGTTGCAGCCACCAAAAGCTAACGAGTTTGAGCGGGACTCGAACCCCATTCTGGCAATCACAAGGCAAGGACGCTACCACCAGACCACTTCAACCCCAGCGGAAATGTGTCTGTCAGTTTCGAAATGTATGTTGCACTGTGAAGAGTTTTAATTCTATTCTAAAGGACAACTGCTTAAGTATGTCGATTATCACTGTATTTCTTTTTTATCTTTTTATTTTCGATGCTTGTCTTCGATTGCCAGGTCTTTTTTTCCTTTGGAGTTGTGGTTGCCGATGTGGTAACTGGTAACGTCCTTGACTAGTGAACCCCAGACGGGGGTTCGAGTTCCGCTCAAACTCGTTAGTTCCTTTGGCTGCTGCAGCCTTAACATTCTTGTGAGCTAAGGATGGGGGGTTTGCGGGAGCCTATAGCCTATAGGTCTACCTGCTGAGTCATCAGCAGCCATTGCTTGGCCCTCTTAGCTTGCGTAGAGAGGGGCATTGTCTTGTTCGATAGGGCATATGTCACTGTCCCTTGCCTCTGCCAATCATGAGCGGCCTTTAAACCATTAAACTTTTTGGTTCCACTGACCTTTTTTTTATTTTTAATGTGCCACTATCACCACAATCCCTTGTTCTTATTTTTCGTTTGGGAACTATTTGAAATATTAATTTTTTTTTTTTTTATGTGCCACTATTACCACAATCCCTTGTTCTTATATTTCGTTTGGGAACTATTTGAAATATTCATTATTTTTATGTACCACTATTACCACAAGCCCTTGTTCTTATATTTCGTTTGGGAACTATTTGAAATATTCACGTCTCGTTGAACATAATTACACCACATCAATGAATAAGGTAACTTGTTACTTGGAAAGTAACTTTTGTTTTCCTGTTAATTTTTTGTTTATTTCTGGGCCCGGCTAGAGGGGGGTGGGGGAGTCGCTTGTTCTTTGATCTATTGGCTTTTGTTAAAAAGGATCTACCAAATTCACTGGTTTCTTTAGGACTACGAAGGAGGTATTCGGAGTGCCTGCATTAATTGCGTAATTTTGCGTAATTGCATTACTTGACTATGCAATGAGGGCACCAACTAGAGAATACTTTGAAGAACTTTAATTACGTCTTTGTGTATAAACTTTTAGAGCAAGTAAAATTACTATTAATCTCTGTCAAAATGACTGATATTTCACGTTAAAAAGTAATGTTAAAATATGAAATTCGTTGTAATTTTCCTTTTATTATTATTATTATTATTATTATTATTATTATTATTATTATTATTATTACCTGCTAAGCTACAACCATAGTTGGAAAAGCAGAATGCTATAAGCCCCGGGGCTCCAACAGGGAAAATAGCCCCGTGAGGAAAGGAAATGAGGAAACTACAATAATAGTAATAGACAATTAATATAAAATATTTTAATTACAGTAACAACATTAAAATTAACATTTCATATATAAAATATAAAAACTTAAAAAAAACAAGAGGAAGATAAATAAGATAGTATAGTGTGCCCGAGTGTACCCTCAAGCAAGAGAATAATACCCCAAGACAGTTTAAGGTATTGATTGGCGTCAATGACCTTCGATGTCAGGATGCCAGAGAACTTCAAATTAATCAATCAATCAAGGTATTGAGTAACGATCAAACAAATTGTGCAAAGTGCTTACTGTTTAGTAAATGTTGAATAGAATATTCAGTGTCAGTTTTAACAAAATGAATCACATGTAGTAGTATTCATAGTTTTCAAAAAAGAAAAAGAAAAAAAAATCAAATGATGAATATTGTTCCATTCAGTAACAAATAGTATTAAAAAGATACTCATTTTTTTATGAAAAGGAAAGTATTTAAAATTTTTAGTTTCCGTAGTATTACAGCGTTATTTATTATCAATTTATCAAGACCATAAGAAGTGTACAATATACAGTATAGTAAGTGAAATAAGTAATGTAGGTCGCGTCTTTTTCCTTCTAACTCGTTCGTTCTGTTCATATCTGTATTTGAGTTTAAATTATTATTATTTTTTTTTTTTTTTTTTTTTGTAGTTACAAAAGGTTTTATTAACTGATGGATACGTGTATACTGTACCTCATATAATACAGACGTGTGGTAATACCAAAGACCGAATTACGTAGTTAAATGTAATATTCTGACCGTATGGAGAAAGTGTTTAAATGTATGTACGTTCACTAGTGTGTTTGTATGTATGTGGTGCAAATTAACAGAAACCACAGAAGAATTTTTTTTTTTACTGTACTTGCCCTTATCTCGCTGGTTTAAGGTTGTGGTGGCCTATTGGAAACGTCCCTGTCTGGTGATCTGCTGGACTAGGGTTCGAGACTTTCAATCTTGATAGTCTCTTGTAGTGTCTGCAACCTAACCTCACCATCATTATAAGCTAAGGGTGGGAGTTTTTGGGGAGAACCTCTAGGTCTACCTGCTGAGTCATCTACAGTCATTGCCCGGCCCTTCTTGGTCCTAGCTTGGGTGGAGAGCATTCTTATTCCTTATTAATGTGTGTTTGTATCTATGCGTGTGTGTTACGATTGTACTGAAAGCTGTAATGAGATTTTTTTTTTTTTTTTTTTTTTACTAGAAAATTATATAAAATGAAACATGATCGGCAAGAAAAGGTGGGGTATGGATGGGCGATGATGAGAGAGAGAGAGAGAGAGAAGAGAGAGAGAGAGAGAGAGAGAGAGAGGAGAGAGAGAGAGAGAGAGAGAGAGAGAGTAACGAGCCTCGGAAGGGAATATGACACAAGTTCAGTTAAATAATACAAGGCTGACAAAATGTCTTCTTTCGTGTAAATCAAACTGGCAACTGGAGAGAGAGAGAGAGAGAGAGAGAGAGAGAGAGAGAGAGAGAGATTTAGTCAGGAAACTCGGAAAGGAATATGACACAAATGCAGTTACATCATACAAGGCTGACAAAATGTCTTTCATGTAAATCAAACTGGCAGCTTGAGAGAGAGAGAGAGAGAGAGAGAGAGAGAGAGAGAGAGAGAGAGAGAGAGAGAGAGAGAGAGACCTCGGAGAGCAATATGACATAAGTGCAGTTACATTATACAAGGCTGACAAAATGTCTTCTTTCATGTAAATCAAACTGGTGACGAGAGAGAGAGAGAGAGAGAGAGAGAGAGAGAGAGAGAGAGAGAGAGAGAGAGAGAGAGAGAGCAGCTTATCCCTGCGGACGTGGTAATTACTGAAGTGTCCTGTGTTGATTGGTGTGACTTTTTCCACACGCATGCAACTTTTCCATTTGCTCATTTATGGTTTCCAAGTGGCATTTTGTTGATACGTTAACGACAATTCCGTGTCGCTCTGTAACAGTCCTGCCCTTTACTGGGTATTTTCATTTATTTTAAACGCTGTTTTATAGCGGGTAAGTATCAAGTATATCTTTTTTTTTCTCTTTCTTCCACGTACTACATCGTTTTCTTTTGTGGGTATGAGTTATCTAGCTTATTGAAGGTGGCTTTTATATATCAGTTCTTGAAATATCCAAGTTGGAGGTCAAATTTTAATTGTATACACTTAGGAAAAACAGCAGTTTAATGGGCAAATCTCCGTAAAAAATATAGGGTTCTCAACCGTATTTCATTAAAATATAGGCGACCGCAATTTTACTTTACTTTGTCATTATTTTTTTTACGGGTTGCTGACCGTAATATCACTTCTTTACGTCAATACATACATTTTTAAAACGTAAAAATCCTGGAATAAGTGTTACCAGATATTTACCGCTTTTTAATGCAAATTTTTAACAGTGTATAACTTTTTTTTTTAATAAAGAAAATATCTGTGCAGAAACAATTATGAATAATTATACATTTATACATACAACAAAAGAACAAATTCAGCCGTTTTTAGTCCGTAGCAATACAAA
>NC_090762.1:45407989-45415489 GCF_036898095.1 Palaemon carinicauda | reverse complement strand
TATATATATATATATATATATATATATATATATATATATATATATATATATATATATATATATATATATATATATATATATGATGGGTCCCTAGGGCTTGTAAGGGAAGCAGGAAGTAGGAGAAAACGATGAACTGACAAGCTAAGACAATTTGCAGGCATTGACTGACAGAAAGGCCATTAACAAACGCGAATGGGACATGTCTGAGGCCTTTGCCTTGAAGTGGACTGGTTACGGCTGATATATATGTGTGTGTATATATATATATATATATATATATATATATATATATATATATATATATATTTATATATATACATAGAGAGAGAGAGAGAGAGAGAGAGAGAGAGAGAGAGAGAGAGAGAGAGAGAGAGAGAGAGAGAGAGAGAGAAATATAATGTTTGCAGGAATCTATATTTATACTGGTCGCAAATATATTAGATATTTAGTAACCTTTTCCAGTCGTCCAGTCCCCTCATAGATGGACACTTTTATTCAGATAGTACGTTCTTTAATTTCCAAGGCTAACACTTCACTCTTCCCCGAGCATAGATGACCCCCCACCCCCCTTTCATATCCCCCTCCCCTTTTTACAGGTTCATCTTCCTGACAGATTTGCAAACTTTGAAGGAAAATGGGTCCAGGGAAATGTTAGATTTCCAACTTTTTTTTTTTACTTTTTTCATTTTTTTTTTCTCACTGCAGAGCAATGTAAATATTGGCATTTGAAGTCTTGCATTTCACCTGAAGTCACATGATATATTTCTGTCAATATTTACACTCAAACCTTCTGGAAAACTCTTCCACCAGATGTTAACGTCTCTTGACTGATCTCACAGGTTGAAAAAGAAGGAAAATTTATGATTTTTCTGTCCCCCCAAAAAAGAAATGTACCTGAGTTAAAAAAAAAAAATCACGGTGGAAATAAATCAATTGATAACTTTCAGCCAAGATAAAATTATCTTGCAGGTTCAAAGAATTTAGATAATTCGTTAGTCTGTTTTGATCAACCTCACAGCAAGAACTCTCTCCATAACTGGAGTCATATTTCTCTTCATTTACTCGGTGACTTTTGGTTTTCTGAAATATAATTCTCAATATTGCAAGCAAACGAAATATTGCTGCCTTGCACCATTTGAGAAAAGTTTCACTTCATACAAAGGAACATAAAATAGCCGGTCACAATTTACAGGCACTAATCAGTTAATATACAGAAACTTGGTTGCTTGTTTACGAGCATTTTTATTTTATTTGTGATTTTTTAAATTATATTTACTGCCAGAACTCTTGTATATTTTTCCGAGTCACCTACGGTCAAAAGCCAACTAATGCTGATTTAGACGAGTTTAGTTTCATTTTGTTTTCAGTGGAAATTGTTTAATTTTATGTTTTACAAATACAGATGGCATATTGCATGCTTTTTATCCTGCGTATTCAGGATTAGCTCAAAAGACTTAAAAATAAACTAGAAAACTGTACCTTTCTGGCACTCCTCTTGCTAAAGCGAAATTAATCATATGAGGAGAAAACATAAATACATATCGATAGATTATTAGATATGCATATCTATCTATGCACCGTATGTCAGAAGGGTATTGATTTTCAGTTTATTATCAATTCTTTAGGAGTGAATCTGCTAGCCCTACGCCATTTTTATTGATTTTGTCACTCCCAGGGACGCTGATTCATGTATATATATATATATATATATATATATATATATATATATATATATATATATATATATATATATATATATATATATATATATATATATATACATACATATATATATATATGTGTGTGTGTGTGTGTGTGTGTGTGCATGTGTGTGTGTTGTTACCTTTTTAATGCATCCACTGTTTAACAGAAGTACGAGGAGATGCTTGCAGAAAACATTACAGTTAATTACTTTAGAATTAATTTGTAACTTTATTTTCATCTAGTTTATATCAGGTAATCCACACTTCCCGGATGGAGATTAATTATTCTAGAAAGTCTGATACTAGCACAGCACGGGTGTATTATAATAGGGGAAAAGCTTTTTTATAAAGAAATTGCTTAACGTTGTGCTTATGTTTTATACTTATATATATATATATATATATATATATATATATATATATATATATATATATATATATATATATATATATATATATATATATGTATATATATATATATATAGCTTATATGGGGATTAAAACCAAAAATACTGGAAACCTTCAGGAGATTGTTTGAAAGGACATCAGCTAGGGTAAGAAAAGGACAGTGTTCGACAGAAGAGTTCATGACCACTGGTGGGGTTATACAGGGCTGCCCACTATCACCTCACCTCTTCATCCTATACTTGGAATGGGTAATGAGAATGGCACTTGGAGATTATGAGGGTGGCATGGATATAGGAGGGACAAAAATATCTAGCATGGTATGCAGCTGGCATAGTGCTTGTAGCAGAAACTATGGAGGAACTTCAGAGAGTGTTGAGAATGGTGGAGGAGCAGTGCAATAGGTTTGAATTAGTGATAAACAGAGAGAAAACCAAAAGTATGAAAATTGGACGCCAAAGAGAGGCCTTAGAAATACAGCTATCAGAGGGAGAAGTGGAACAAGTCAATGTGTTTAAATATTTCGGAGTGTTTTTTACAGCAGATGGAAAGATGGAAGAGCAATTCAAGACCGAACCTCAAGTGGCCAAAAAGCATTTCGAAGGTTAAGAAGATTCTGGAAAGATAGAAATATATCCATTAAGCTGAAAATTAGACTATTAATAGCAATAGTGATCCCCACTGTGATACACGGTGCTGAATACTGGGTACTGAAGAAGAGAGAAGAGAAAAAGTTATTAGCCTTTGAAATAAAATGTCTGAGAAGAATCTGTGGTGTAAGATGGGAGGACAGAATTACGAACGAGAGACAGTGAGAAATGGCTGGTGTTGAGGACACAATTCTGATTAGAGTGGGGGATATTCAGAGGAGATGGTTTGGGCATGTACAGAGGATGGGGCAGGACAGATGGCGATAGATATTGCTGCATGGACGAGTGACTGGAAACAAACCGAGAGGACGACTAAGAGATTCATGGGTAAAAACCTTCAAGAAAGCAAATAGAGACGAGACATTTCAGCAGCTGGCACAGATGACATTGGATATGGATCTCTGGAGAGAATGGTGACATCAGATGCAGGACCCAACCCGGAGAATTCCTGACGGGATTCAGTCGGTCACACACACACACACACACACACACACACACACACACACACACACACATATATATATATATATATATATATATATATATATATATATATATATATATATATATATATGTATGTATGTATGTATCTATATATATATATATATATATATATATATATATATATATATGTATGTATGTATAATATACATACATACATATACCAAGACATTTCCACCAATTTTGGGGGGTAGCCGACATCAAACGAATGAAACAAAAAAAGGGGACCTCTCCTCTCCACGTTCCTCCCAGTCTGACAAGGGACTCAACCGAGTTCGGCTGGTACTGCTAGGGTGCCACAGCCCACCCTCCCCCGTTATCCACCACAGATGAAGCTTCATAACGCTGAATCCCGTACTGCTGCTACCTCCGCGGTCAACCAAGGCACCGGAGGAAGCCGCAGGGCCTACCGGAACTGTGTCACAATCGCTCGCCATTCATTCCTATTTCTAGCACGCTTTCTTGCCTTTCTCACATCTATCCTCCTATCACCCATATCTTCCTTCACTCCATCCATTCACCCAAACCTTGGCCTTCCTCTTGTACTTCACCCATCAACTCTTGCATTCATCACCTTCTTTAGGAGAGAGCCATTTTCCATTCTCTCAATATGGCCAAAGCACCTCAACACATTCATATATATATACACATATGTATATATATATATATATATATATATATATATATATATATATATATATATATATATATATATATATATATATATATATATATACATATGTATGTATATATATATATATATATATATATATATATATATATATATATATATATAATATTAATCATACTGGTTGATATGTTTAACTTTAGTGGAGTTTCGCCTTTATAGATATTTGCAAGCCTGATATTCTCCATTTTTAAATATTTGCAAGCCGGAAATTCTCCTTTGTTTAATATTTGAAAACCGGAAATTTTTCTTTATACATACTTGCAAGCTGGAAGTTCTCCTTGATAAATATTTGCAACCCGGAAATTCTCCTTTATACATATTTGCAAGCTAAGCTGCAAGTTCTCCTTTATAAATATTTGCATATTTGCAAGCCGGAAATTATCCTTTATACATATTTGCAAGCCGGAAATTTTCCTTCATAAATATTGGCAAGCTGGAAATTCTCTTTTATATATATTTGCAAGTTAGAAGTTCGCCTTCAAAAATATTAACAACCCGGAAATTCTCCTTTATACATATTTACAAGCTGAATGTTTTCCTTTATGAATATTTGCATGTTGGAAATTCTCCTTTTATAAATATTTGCAAGCTGGAAGTTCTCCTTTATAAGTATTTGCAAGTCGGAAATTATCCTTTATATATATTTGCAAGCCAGAAAATGTGCCTTTGAAAGTTCTTGCAAGCCAAAATTATTCCCTGATAAATATTTACAATTCTGGAAGTCACATACTTAACAATAACTGTAACAAGAAGAACCTTATTGATCTATTCGTCGTCTTTTCTTAGTCGTTACAGTTCCCCCCCCCCCCTCCCCCCCCCCCTCATCCTTCTCCGATTCTCAGACTTTTTAGGCACACGACGACAATTTATTCTTGTTTACTCTTGCATAGGTTCTCAGACTTTGACGTTGTAATTATAAAATGAGGGGGAGAAGAAAACTCATTTTCTCGGTGGAATAGATTGAGCAAAACTACGTGGAGAAGGTACATACGCTTTTTCTGTATTGTTCAATTTTGTTTTTGCCTCATTGCTACTCTCTAGTACAGATGGGAAATTTAGTTATATTTCTTGAATATGAATACGTCTGTTAATCATCCATTCTTTTAGTATTCTCTTATTACAATAGGTGAAAATATAAAACCAATTCTTCTATAACCTTTGTCAGAATTATGGGACAAGTTTTCTTTCTTTTCTTTCTCTCGACTTATATGGAATGTTTAAATTAGGCTATTTCGTTATTTTGGTAATTAATGTGAGTTTCAAATAATATTATCTTAGTATTCATTAATGGGAGTTTCAAATATTATTATCTTATTATTTATTAATGTGAGTGTCAAATTATATTATCATAGTATTTATTAATGTGTTTCAAATATTATCAAATTTATTAATGTGTTTCAAATAATATTATCATAGTATTTATTAATGCGAGTTTCAAATAATATGATCTTAGTATTTATTAATGTGAATTTCAAATATTATCATCTTAGTATTTATTAATGTGAGTATCAAATAATATTATCTTAGTATTTATTAATGTGAGTTTCAAATAATATTATCTTAGTATTTATCAACGTAAGTTTCAAATAATATTATCTTAGTATTTATTAATGTAAGTTTCAAATAATATTATATTAGTATTTATCAATGTAATTTTCGAATAATATTATCTTAGTATTTATTAAGGTGAGTTTCAAATAATATTATCTTAGTCTTTATTGTGAGTTTCAAATATTATCATCTCAGTATTTATTAATGTGAGTTTCAAAAAATATTATCTTAGTATTTAATAATGTAAGTTTCAAATATGATCTTAGTATTTATTAATGTGAGTTTCAAATAATATTATCTTGGTATTTATCAATGTAAGTTTCAAATAATATTATCTTAGTATTTATTAATGTGAGTTTCAAATAATATCTTGATATTTATCAATGTAAGTTTCAAATAATATTATCTTAGTAGTTATTAATGTGTTTCAAATAATATTACCTTATTATTTATGTCTGTAAGTGTCAAGTAATATTATCTTAGTATTTATTAATGTGAGTTTCAAGTATTATCATCTTAGTATTTATTAATGTAAGTTTCAAAAAATATTATCTTCGTATTTATGAATGTGAGTTTCAAATATTATCATCTTAGTATTTGCTAATGTGGGTTTCAAATAATATTGATTTAGTATTTATTAATGAGTTTCAAATATTATCATCTTAGTATTTATTAATGTGAGTTTCAAATATTATCTTAGTAGTTATTAATGTGTGTTTCATAAAATGTTATCTTAGTATTTTCAGTGGGTTTCAATTTGGAGTCTCCATTGTTTCTTGTACATAGCTCATATGTAGTCCTGATCTGTTGGTTGTTTTTCTATATATATATATATATATATATATATATATATATATATATATATATATATATATATATATATATACATACTGTATATATATATATATATATATATATATATATATATATATATATATATATATATATATATATATATATATATATATATATGTATGTATGTATATATATATATGTATGTATGTATATATATATATATATATATATATATATATATATATATATATATATATATATATATACCATCAGTTACTAGTTCACTGCGGAGCAAAGGCCTCAGACATGTCATTCCACTTGTATCTGTTTGTGGTTTTTCTATACCAGTTCACACCCGCAAAATTTCTTAGCTCGTCAATCCATCTTCTTGTTGACCTTACCCTGTTTCTCTTGCAATATCTAGGGACCCATATATATATATATATATATATATATATATATATATATATATATATATATATATATATATATGTATATATGTATATATATATATGTGTATATATGTATATATGTATATGTGTATATATATATATATATATATATATATATATATATATATATATATATATATATATATATATATATATATCACCTTCTTTATATTCTAGCTATTTTAATTGATATTAGTAGAACTAATTTTTTTTCGTTTTTTTTCTACAATTCATGAATATATATGACGCAATACTGCCGTTGCTAAGCGTCCTCCTCTTTGATAAGATGGATAGAGATGCTGCAGCTATTTGTTGCCTGGACGCTGGAACTTAATTGTTTTTGATAGGAAGGGTCTTTCTCTCTCTTTGAATGGAGGGAAAGGGGCAAAGATTGACGTCCCCCGTTAATTTGAGGGGAAGCCCATATATTACGATAGGGAAGAATTTTCCGTTTCTGGACTTTCTTTAATGTGTTTTATGACAATGACAAATTTATTTAAAGGGGTGGTCATGTGACTCTTTCATTAATAATACTTCTTATTTTAAAGATTCAAAGGTCGATCATCTTATTTTAAAGATTTAAAGGTCAATCATGGACGGCAGATGTAAGGGACAGTGGCTATCCCCAAGCAAGACAATGCCCTAGAGACTGATCATATATGCATATGATCAGTCCCCAAACACCATTGCCACTCAAGCTAGAACCAGGGAGGGCCAGGCAAAGGATGCTGAGGACTCAGCAGCTAGACCTA
>NC_090762.1:45390489-45397989 GCF_036898095.1 Palaemon carinicauda | reverse complement strand
TATATATATATATATATATATTATATATATATATATATATATATATATATATATATATATATATATATAAATATATATATATATATATATATATATTATATATATAAATAATATATATATATATATATATATAAATAAATAATATATATATATATATATATATTATATATATATATATATATATATATATATATATATATATATATATCTTGACTTTTCTCTACTATGCGAAGGATTTTGAATATTTTTTATTATCATCATCATTATTATTACTTGCTAGGCTACAACCCTAGTTGGAAAAGCAGGATGCTAAAAGTCCAGAGGCTCCAACAGGGAAAATAACCCTGTGAGGAAAGGAAAGATGGAAAAATTAAATATTTTAAGAACAGTAACTATTAAGATAAATATTTTCTATATAAACTATAAAAACTTTACCAAAGCAAAAGGAAGAGAAATAAGATTGAATAGTGTACCGGAGTGTACCCTCAAGGATGAGAACTCTAACCCAAGACAGTGGAAGTCCATGGTATTGACGCTATGGCACTACCCAATACAAGAGAACAATTATTTTATTTTGGCGTGTCCACGCAGAAGTGCTGCTTACCATAGCTAAAGAGTTTCTTCTACCTTTACCAAGAGGAAAGTGGCCTCTGAACAAATACAAATATTATGGAAATACATTATTTAACTTATCGTTGGTTAGTTAGAGTAATGATTTTGTCCTACGTATCTTAATTTTAGATGTAAGGATGCCTGAAAACTTTAAATCAATCATCAATTATCTTAATTGCTTCAATGGTCTTGCTAAATTTTATGCGTATTTTAATATTCAAAAAGATATTCCATTAAGTGTTCTGACTAACCTCCAATTAGAATAAGTTTTAGGACAATTGTCCTTCATAATTTTTGTAAATTTTAGAATTTCTGAAAATTATTCTTAACATTCCTCGTTCAAGCATTCTTTGTGGCCTAGAAATTCTTCTCCTCGGCCTATATTTAGATGAGGCCTCTTCTATATAAGTAGTCTTTCCATCTCTACCTAGAGTACTTTTCTCTACCGGCCTCCCTGGCACTTCATCCCCTCAACCTCCCATTCACTCGTGTTATCTTTGTCCCCCCAAATAACCTCTCGACCCCTCCTTTTGGGCCCCACTTACTCCCAATCGCCGTTCATATCCTTTATTTTGAAGACTCTTGAGGTCAGAAGTTTTCTTATGGCTCAGGTTCTGTTTGTGCGTGTGTGTTTGTAAACATATTTATGAAAAGAGACATTCTTGTTTACTCAATTTTGAGATCTTTCTAATCAGGTAGTTGAATCGGTGGAACTTCAAGAGTTGAAACTTGCAACGAATGCTTTTAAGTGGAACAGGCTGACATTATTTCTTTTTATAGTTTATATATGAAACATCCGTTTTAATGTTGTTACTGTTCTTAAAATATTTTATTTTGATTGGTCATTACTTCTTTTGAAGTTAATTATTTCATTGTTTCCTTTCATCACTGGGCTATTTTTCGCTATTGGAGCCCTTGGGCTTATAGCAACAGGGTTTTTTGAACTAGGGTTGTATCTTGGCTAGTAATAATAATAATAATAATAATAATAATAATAATAATAATAATAATAATAATAATAATAATAATAATAAAGCTGATGATGATGAGGATGATGATAATGATGATATTAATAATATTAAAATAAATAATAATAAATAATGATAAAGCTGATTTGGTGTTCTTTGTTGGCAGAATTTAAAGAATGAAATAGTTTAAGCTTTGTGATAAGTTTCCTGATTTATCGACTGAAATGAAATATCAGTTACTGCTTGGTTGTCAAAACTTTCGGCCACTAATTTTAGAAATAATATAGTAGACTTCCAGTTTAGATTAATTTATTTGAACGGAATGGTGTTTTAGATTTTAACTCTGAATGGGACATATTAACAATCTGACCTTTCGTAATTCATCCTTTCAAAATTATTTATATTCAAAGTTCTTTATAAATTGATGAAGTTAAGCTTTGTTATCGAAAATAATGAATTGAGAGATGTAATTAGATAGTTCGAAATAGTATTTATATGTAAATATATAAAAGATGTTTATATATATATATATATATATATATATATATATATATATATATATATATATATATATATATATATACATATATATATATATATATATATATATATATATATATATATATATATTTATCTACATGTATATATATGTTATACATATATATGTATATATATATATATATATATGTATATATATCTTTGTGTATTTACATATATTATACAGAAATTTGTGTGTACACTTTCTAATTAACCATATCCTTTCATTATGTTTTATAACAAAAACTAATACCACCAAATAATATATATATATATATATATATATATATATATATATATATATATATGTGTGTGTGTATAATGTATATATATACTGTATTTATTAATATATATATATATATATATATATATATATATTATATATATATATATATGTGTGTGTGTGTGTGTGTAGATAGATAGTTAAATAGATAGATAGATAAAGATGAGGGGTGCATATACAATTTTTTTTTTTTCAATGCCAAGCTATTTATTTCTGCAACCGCAACATTTTAATGGATTATATGCTGATTTATGCATAAGAAAAATAAAATAAATTTGAATCATGGGGTAATTGATATTGATATTTGTATGTCAGTTTCGTGTAATGTAATAATGTGATCGTATATACCGTAATTATTTGGGATTATATTTTCAATTTCTATAAAAATTCCGTCGTAGGATAGAATTTTTTCATTCCATTTTAGTAAATGAATTTTTATTGGATGAAATACCTTGGGTCTAACACCAAAAAAAGACACGAGTCTTTGTTAGGGGGTACAGAGGCCACTTGACAATCCGGTGTAAATTGAAATTAAATACCATTAGCACACCTGTATATAAATATTGTGGGAATGCAAACAAACCAACCAAATCAGGTAAAGTTACATTTCAAATATCCTCCCTTTTTTCTCTATCTCTCTTCATTTCTTTCGTTTTCTGTGTATTTCTTGTTTTTTTTTCAACTTCCGTGTCCTTCTCTTATTGAATTCTCCGTGTTAACGTCCTCGCTTTTCTTCCCTTCGTCATTCCAAATTGATATTAGCCATACTTCATCCCTCTTTCTACTATGATGGAGTAGCATGTCCTTATTATTATTATTATTATTATTATTATTATTATTATTATTATGATTTGCTAAGCTACAACCCTAGTTGGAAAAGCAGAAGTTATAAGCCTACCCGCTCCAGCTGGGAAAATAGCCCAGTGAGGAAAAAAAAAACAAGAAAAAACAAAATATTTTAAGAACAGTAACATTTGAATAAATATCTCCTTATAAACTATAAAAACTTTACCAAAACAAGAGGAAGAGAAATAAGATAGAATAGTGTGGCCGAGTGTAAGAGAACTGTAACCCAAGACAGTGGAACACTATGGTGTAGAGGCTATGGCACTACCCAAGACTAAGGAACAATGGTTTGATTTTGGAGTATCCTTCTCCCAGAACAGGTGCTTACCATAGCCAAAGAGTCCCTTCTATAGCCTTCTTCGTTCCCTCCTTCCATTCTCTTTCCCAGACCCTGTGCTTTCCTCTCATCATTTCCCATATATCCTTTATCGCCATATTTCATTACCTCCTTTCCCAAAACATCATGCATTCATTTCTCCAACCCCCATCTCCCCTTCTTCTTATCTCTCTTTAACAAGCCGCCGCCACTGATACAACGAACACATATAAACCCCCTTTCCTTCATATCACCTCGCCCCCTTTCCTTCATAACCCCCCCCCCCTTTCCCATAACCTCCCTCCTTTTTCCCATCCCGCCACTGATATAACCAACACATATAACCCCCTTTCTTCATATCACCTTGCCCCCTTTCCTTCATAACCCCCCCCCCCCCCTTTTTCCCATCCCTTGTGTTTGACCTAATCGGGCTTCCTTGCATTGCATTAGATCGTTTTGGGGAGGACCCCTTCTTGCCCAGCCCTCGAGGAATCACGACCGACGCCTTCCATTTTGATCGGAATTGATACTTGATGCAGCAGACTTATGCCCAGGCGTCTGGGGATCACACATCCCTTCTAGCGTTCGTCGCTGACGTCCTCAGAAGTCACTCACGTCATCAGGAGGAAATAGGTTCTAATTCTCTCTCTCTCTCTCTCTCTCTCTCTCTCTCTCTCTCTCTCTCTCTCATCTCTCTCTCTCTCTCTCTCTGTCTTCAAATTCAAGAGGCATATCCAGAATCCGGTGTGTACACCCCAATCTTGAAATGAAGAGAGGTGCTCTCTCTCTCTCTCTCTCTCTCTCTCTCTCTCTCTCTCTCTCTCTCTCTCTCTCTCTCTCTCTCTCTCTCTCTCTCTCCAAATTCAAGAGGTGTATCCAGAACCCGGTGTGTACACCCCAACCTTGAAATGAAGAGAGGTGGTGTCTTCACGCTTTTCATGATCTGAATCTTGGATATTCCGTCTGCTCTGTTAAACGTTTCTTGGTTGAATAGCCTTTATGTTGAATTACTTTCATTCAGCAGTTTAGTGCTTGATGTTCTTGTGAATGTTACACACACACACATACACACACACACATATATTATATATATATATATATATATATATATATATATATATATATTTATATATATACTGTATATATATATATATATATATATATATATATATATATATATATATATATATATATATATATGTGTGTGTGTGTGTGTGTGTGTGTGTGTGAGTGTGTGCGTCCTCTATGGATTTTGTGTGGGAGACATATCTTTACGGTCTATATATTTATATTATGTATTTATTCATATATATATATATATATATATATATATATATATATATATATATATACTATATATACATATATATATACATATATATATATATATATATATATATATATAATATATATATATATATATATATATAGTATATAATATATATATATATATATTCACCCATAGGTACATGAAAGCAGATCCCATCACATGTGATAACATGTACTGCAAGAAACAAACAGTGTAGGACATAATACTCTCTTGTCTGCTTTAATTACGCTTTGGGTGTACAGTAATTTGGGAAAGAGTGTAAAAGAATTTATAAAATTTAATGTAAATACAAATCAGTTAAATAACCAGCAACTAATGATAATGTCACAAACAATTTTCCCAAAGCCTAGTTAACTTTGTGTGTCCAGCCGTGAAAATAAAATAGCTAAAATTAAGTTAAGTAATTTTGATCTGTTCAGCGATACGTCTCATTATGAAATTATCTTGTTTGTGCTGGTGGATGTTTGAAAAATTTGCATTTTTTTTTTCCATGAAAAGTCTGTGCATTTGTGTAATGTCCGAGGGATTTTATGGATATGTAAAGGCGGGAAGTATTTTCATGAAGCATCTATGGATAGGAGAAGTATTCGTTGAGTATTTTTTAACAAGATTTGACTCACTTTCAAACCGCAGTCATTTGTTTTTGGCGCCGACAATTTTTCATTTATTCATGAATAAATCAATGTTTTTTTTTTTTTTTTTGGTGGCCATTTCCATTTGTAAACGTACAATCTCACTTTCCAAAATTTATGTTGACAATTTCCATGCAAATGTATTTCTTTTTAAATTCATTCCGTCATGGAATATTCGAAATCATCGTCATCTCCCCCTACGCCTATTGACGCAAAGGAGGGCCTCGGTTAGATTTCACCAGTCGCCTCTATCTTGAGCTTTTAATTCAATACTTCTCCATTCATCATCTACTTCGCGCTTCATAGTCCTCAGCCATGTAGGTCTGGGACTTTCACTCTTCTAGTGCCTCGTAGAGCCCAGCTAAATCAGTCATAATATAATGATTGTATAAACATGCATTTGTTGGTGTTATCTAAATAAAAACTTTGATGTATGACAATGTTTTTGTGCGATTCAGTATACAGAGGTAATACAAAGCGTCTCTACTTGCGTTATGAATTTCACAGAATGAACAAATTATTTCAATTTACGTAAAAAAAAATATCTTTCTTCATTTATTTTCCGTGATATAAAAGGTTTTGTCTTTCATAAAGCCGTTTCTGGTGTAATATTTTATTAAAGTGTCATTTTTAAAAGAGAATCCTTGTATGTATTATTCCAAAGAGACGATGAATATTTTTCTCATTTCCAGTGTTGAGTTCTATCCATGAAATATAAATTAAACGTTAATGTAAATAGTTTATTGCATTTTTATTCATTCTAAAGAAATTCCACAGTCAATCTGATGACATCTCTAGCATGTTATACAGTGGATCATTTTGATATATGTTTATGACGTTAAATGTATGAATTTTCTCTTATTTAACAGGATCAACAGTGTATTGCACCAGCTAATCAAAAGTATGCCACAAAAAAATCTAAATTAATTCGTGATAACAATTTACACAATTTAAACATTAATGATTCAACAGAGCTATTAATTGTTTATGTTATACTAGTGTAACCGAGCCCACAAAAATGACGTCTAAATATATTGATAGATATATAGGCGCTCGCACACATGAACACACAGATTCAACCCTTTCTACCCTCTCCCTTCCATAACTACAACCCGCTGGTTCGTCAATTGTTGGAGTGGAGAGAGTGGTTTCCCAGTGTACGTCTCTGTGTAACTCCTGTCCCCAAGGTATGACTGCTCTATCTCTCAGGAAAGATGTACATATATATATATATATATATATATATATATATATATATATATATATATATATATATATAATACATATATATACACATATATATATATATATATATATATATATATAACGATATTTATTTATTTATTTATATAGATATATAAAAATATATATATGTAGCTAAATACTTGCTCTTTATTATATAAGGGAGATTATCAAATATATAACTATATTCAATATATATTTATGTACAGCACATACACGTGTGTTTATATATATATATATATATATATATATATATATATATATATATTTATGTATGTATGCATATATATGCATATATATATGTATGTATGTATGTATGTATGTATGTATGTATATATATACATATATATATTTGTGTGTGTAAATGTATATTTTACCTCTCTCTCTCTCTCTCTCTCTCTCTCTCTCTCTCTCTCTCTCACTCTCTATATATATATATATTATATATTATATAATATATATATATATATATATATGTATGTATGTATGTAATGTATGTATATATATATACATATTATATATTTGTGTGTGTAAATGTATATTTTAACCTCTCTCTCTCTCTCTCTCTCTCTCTCTCTCTCTCTCTCTCCTCTCTCTCTCTCTCTCTCTCTCTCTCTCTCTATATATATATATATATATATATATATATATATATATATATATATATATATATATATATATGTATTATATATATTATAAATATATATATATACTTTATATGCATGTATATGTGT
>NC_090762.1:45377989-45387989 GCF_036898095.1 Palaemon carinicauda | reverse complement strand
GGTGGAATAACCAGTGAGTTCCTTGTTTTTAGGCAGATTCTGGGTCACATGTTGGAAAACTGTCACAGTACAAGGCCAATTACGGCTCTTATTCCAATAATGAATCTATTATTCTCCTCAGTATTCATTTTCATAATCAAGAATGAATTCCTATGCAGGAAACTTCCGCACCATTGACCTCTCCATAACTTTACCATACCGTACAGAAATGTCCACAGCCTGGTGATGAACGGTCCTTCAGCTTCACACCACCAAACTTTTTAGTGGGGCAAGCATATTCGTGCGACCTAGTTTTCATAGCCCTTCTGTCCTAAACCTTCCTTCAACCTATCTAGCTATTGCTGGTCTAGGAATAACTCCAGACAGTCTGGGTGTGTGTCCTAAGACTCTCCCTAAATTACTAAAATCTAGAACTTTCTTGGCCTCTCTCTTAAAAAATTCGAATTTTTCACAGTTTTCCCTACCTTATCATCCTTCATTCTCTCCACATGACTTCACTAACACACAAACTTGATATTCTCACGCGTCTCATCCTTGTTGCCCCACTTACACCAATAAGCAACCTATGTTAATGGATTTTAACTTGTTTCGCTAATGTCCAAGCTTCGCCTCCACACTAGACAAACTGGCAGTGCAATTCCCCTCACGAATCCCATTTTCCTCTTCCATGAATATTCAATTTCTTTTTCTTGTCCAATTATTTTGCAAGGATTGCTCTGCTTTTCTCTCCTCTCCCCGAAAATGTGGTTTACTCTTTCCTTCAGTCTACAAATATCCTTTACTTTTACTTCAATTGTAGTTGAATCATTAGAACTTCAAATGTTCTAAGCTGCAGCAAATTGTTTTTATGTTGAACAAGCTGACTTGAGTCTTTTTATAGTTATATATGAATGATCTGTTTTTTTTTTTATGTTGTTAATGTTTTTTTGAATATTTTATTTTAATTTCTCATTACTTCTTATATCGTTTATTTATTTCCTTGTTTCCTTTCCTCACTGGGATATTTTTTCCGTGTTGGAGCCCTTAGGCTTATCGCATCTTGCTTTTCCAACCAGGTTTGTAGCTTGGATGATGATAATAATAATAATAATAATAATAATAATAATAATAGGAATCGTTTAATTCTTTTCATCCCTTCTTTATCTGTTCTAATTAAAAGCTTGCTGTTTATATACGACACAGATTTTCCACTTTGCTCAAACTTCCCAAATTACCCTTTTATAAGAAAAAAAATATGTAACCTAGAACCACGATTTTCTTTCTGTTTTACGGCATGAAGTTTTATTTTGTAATTCAGAACCACTGGATAACTTTACAAGAACAGTAAACCAATATTATCCCATCCAAATTTTTTACATCCTCCCCTATTACCTTTCCGCTACGTAAAACTTACACTCGGTTTAAAGGCCGTTCACGAATGGCAGAGGAAAGGGGCAATGACATTGTCCTAGCAAGCTGTACAATGCCCTAGACACTGACCATATATACAACTAATCAGCCCCCAAGCCCCTGTCCACCAAAGCTTGGACCAAGGAGGGCCAGGCAATTGCTGTTGATGACTCAGCATATAGACTTAAAGGCTCCCCCAAACCCATCATTCTTAGCTCACAGGGATGGTAAAGTTGCAGCTACCAAAGGAACCAACAAGTTTGAGCGGGACTCGAACCCCAGCCTGACATTCACCAGTCAGGGACATCACCACATCGTCCACCACAACTCACTCAGCATATAGACTTAAAGACTCCCCCAAACCCATCATTCTTAGCTCACAAGGATGGTAAAGTTGCAGCGACCAAAGCAACCAACAGGTTTGAGCGGGGACTCGAACCCCAGCCTGGCATTCACCAGTCAGGGACATCACCACAATCGGCCACCACAACTCCCTTAGATGTCAGGATGCCTTAAAACCTTAAATCCATTAATCAAAACCACCACAACTCTAGTAATACCCCTTGGTAATACCATTGATAGTTTTAAACCGTTAAAAAAACCCTCTGTATCTTGGTCAGAAACTCAATTACACCATACAATCATTTACTGTGGATATTTCTCTCATCCTTTTAAATTCTGTCCTTATTTTTATCCTGGATAACCATTTCCAATAACCCCTTCCACTCTTGCATCATTCAGATAATTTGCATCTCTTTTTCGATGATAAGTTTTCTCATTTATTCTTCTCTGAATGATTGTCCCAAATTCCCACCTAGATTTTCCTTTTTTTTCGATTTTTCTCTTCCATCATTTTATTCTTGACTACCTTGTTTATCGTTTGTTCATCTTAAGATAACCCTACGTTTTTTCAATATCTGCATTTTCGTAACGTTGCTTGCTTAACTGCATATGTGTATGTTGAGAGAGAGAGAGAGAGAGAGAGAGAGAGGAGAGAGAGAGAGAGAGAGAGGAGAGAGAGAGAGAGAGAGAGAGAGAAGAAAGGGTGGATGGAAGGGAGAGTGAATGATTCAGAGTGTAAACCTCCATGAAACGAGTAGAAAAGGATTTTCGAAAACAATTATATGTAGATGTAAGGGGGGAATAAATACTTGAGGTCGATGTAATGTATCCAGGAGCTTAAAGTGTTGTCAGTGCGCATGCGCTAACGTTACCTGAATAAAACTCCCATGATTAAGACAGTATCCAAAAAAGGGGCCCACCAAATTTCCTTTCTACTTTAATTAAACATCACTCTGGCTTCGTAATTGTTCCATTATAGTATGTAGATACCTACGCCACATTTGTTGTGAATTTTCCATGTCAGAATTACTCATTTATATACATTTTCAAATAATCATTTTGTACATACGACGCAAAATTGACGAGAGTACTTTAGTTCCTTTGTAATTTTTTTTTTAAAGTAATATCCTTTTTGGTTGAAAATTCGTTGGAAATATTTGTACAACCTATATAAATTGTAGATATTAAAGTAGTGGTTAGGTTGCTAAGACGTAATGGAGACATTTAAGAAACATAAAGATTGACTTAATGAGACCACCCTTTAAATATTATTATTATTATTATTATTATTATTATTATTATTATTATTATTATTATTATTATTATTATTATTATTATTATTATTATTATTATTAGCAAAGCTACAACCTTGGTTGGAAAAGCAGAATGCTATAAGCCTGAGGGCTCCAACAGGGAAAATAGCTCAGTGAGGAATGGAAATAAGGAAACTGCAAGAAAAGTAATTAACAATTGATATAAAATTTAAAATAAATGAAATAAAATTTGCTTTCTTTTAAGATAGAAGAAATTCAGTCAAGAAAAAAATTTTTGCTACAATGTAAAGTCAAACTAAGTTTACTAAAAGAATAAATAAATTCAGTTAAGTAGTCAATTCTATAAGACAAAATGCAATCAATTTGCGTAAACTGAAAACATAAAAGCTCAACAAAATTAAATAAAGTTACATAAATTCTACAAGATACCGACTCCCGAAAAAAAAGTGTTGATTTTGAAATCAATATCTGGACACGAAGCCTCCTTTCTTGAGCCGAAAATTAAAGTTGAGAACTCCCATCCGGAAATGAATCGCCGAGAAGTCATCACAATACGAAATGATTAAACACGACCTGATGAGCTTTAAGTGAACCCTTCAAGATCCTAGTCTTCTCACCCTCCAGCCAGCTGGTAGTTTGATTGCTGCGACCATTGTCCAGAGCAATATATAGTATCTGGAAAATGTATCGTAAGCCAAGCGAGGGGAACTTTGCAAAATTCATATGTGACGTCGAATAGCTTAACAAACAATTCCAAGCTGGTCCCCCATATGATTCCAATCCTCTGAATTAGGTTTTACTTTATCTTCCCCCAACCTCTCATAATCGGGAAACCATTGCAGTCCGCGCATAAAGGGGAAGAAAAAGCACGGGCATTATATCTGGTAATTATTAGTGAAGGGAAGAGATATTTAAATCATGGGGGAGGAATGCCAAGAGCCTGACAGACCAATGGAACTTCGCCGGACAGAATAAACATAGGGCAGTGACATAACAATGGGCTTCATAATCGTCAGTGGCAAAAATTGAGAAACAATATTACATTTCCCCAGCGAAACGCAGCTGGATTATATCCAGGAATTTAGAGGCATCATGGCCCTTTAGTCAAATGCGCGTTATGACCAGCTGTGAAAAAAATGTCTAATTTGATATGGGGGGAATGAAATGAACGTCATCATGTGCTGTGCTGTATAATTGTATTATGGGTCATCGACATTTTTTTCGAGCCCACCAAACTACGTAACAAATTGAGGGAGGAATGGTGCGAATTCTTCAGGTTTCTAGACTATTCTCTTCTTTAGGAATGAGGAAGGATTAGAATTATTGAGAGATATTTGCCAGAAGTTATTATGTAGATGTATGGATGGCTTAGAAAAACAGTTGTAGAATAATGAAAATATAGTCCATAAACGTTTACATCTGATAATTTATGAGAGACTTATGAGTGACTCTTGAAAGGCAGTAATAAGAGTAGAGTCGTTTTTATCCATAGAATACAAAATCTTAAGCTGAATATTAAGTTGTACGAGAAATCTTTGTGCAAAACTAATTCAGTCAACTATTTAACGTGATAAAAGTTTAGTACTTTGAAGTGTCGAAAACTCCATGGGTGTTATTGACTGAACCTTGTTATAACATATTAGGGGGAAGAAGAAATAAAATAAAAAATTCAAAAGACTGAAGTACAGCAAGATGATGATGATGATAATAATAATAATAATAATAATAATGATAATAATAATAATAATAATAATAATAATAATAATAATAATAATATTATTATTTATTATTATTATTATTATTATTATTGTTATTACAATATTATTATTATAATAATAAAGACAGAAGTGTACAGTCCGATGATATATGCTCCATGTCGCTTTGAAAAAGAAAAATCTGTAATAGTTATCATGGCTATTGATAGACGTGTATTGTTATGTACCTGGACGTGAGATATCAGGGAACGTAGTGAGTAGTGGGCTGAGCATGCTGTCATAAGTGGCTTGCGTCTGCAAATTATATGATAGCAATCATACTGATTTTGCAAAATCCTGTAAGAAGCAAAACATTCATGCTATGTTGATGGAAATTATCCTCTGTTGGTACTCTGAGAAGCAGAATACTTTTGCTGATGCTTTGGCAAGAAGATTGCTTCCGTAGGGGCTTTGAGTTTGCTACACTGATGCTATGAGGATGAGCAAGTTGCAGTTGATGATGCCGTGTTTTTTTTTTTTTTTTTGCTCCTGTTGAGAGTAGCATCATGTTGTTACTGTTTCTGTGAGGGGTAGATTTTTACTACTGATATTGCGACCTTTCTATTCTGTTAAAGTTGAATCTGATTTATAAAATGTGGGTGTCAACTGCTATGTACATAAATTGTAACACATATCATTGCATGTATTTATCATTTCTCACGTATTCCACTGTTATGAAATATTTTATAAAAATAACGCTAGAATATATGTTTGCTGCAAATATAAAATGAGAATTTATAATTGATGAAGGAGAAATGTAAATGTAATATTTTACCCCTTGACCTGTAGGTAATTAAGCAATTCCAGTGATTGATAATTGTTTTTTTATGACACAATATTGAATATTGATGCTTGTTAAATGCGTTCAAAACACCCCATTTTTCTTTCCCTTCAGTGTAGTCATCGCTTTGTTTGTTTATTTCTTTTTTTTTTACCTTTGGTTTTGTATATGTTGTTACCAGTGAGGGGAAAATGGCTTTATTATTATTATTATTATTATTATTATTATTATTATTATTATTATTATTATTATTATTATTATATAAATTTAATAGATATCTTCTAACATGGGGATGCATTCAGAATGTCTGTCTACTGATATTGATATGGATATTGATATCTTTATTGGTCTTTGTTATAATAATAATGTGTTATAAACTTTAGTAGTACAGCCCAAGTCCATTAAGCGTGAAGCTTTTATATGGACCAGATTTAATTAACATGAAAATAAGGACATGCAAGTATTATGGCCTAGTTGAAGGACACACACAAATACAAATACATGTACATACAAACTTACATATGTACATTACATTAACATATACATACATACAAGGAAAGTGTTTCAATTGCTATTCATCTACGTCCATATGTTAACTGTATTTAAATAAAAAAACACTTAAATGATAGATACAAGTATTAAAAAATACCGCGTTGGAAATATATACATGAGAAATTATTTAGGCTCTGTTCTATAAACATGAAAGGGAAAGAATGTGGCTTGTATGGTTGATCTATTTATAATTTAAACCAATTAATTCATACCCGTTATCTTCCTGGCCTGTAAATGAAAAGTAAAAAAAAAAGTTGATTCTAGGAATGATCTGAGTTTTCAAATGTGTTAATGTTCAAATGTAAGTTTCAATCCGTTACCCCCATTTACTGAAACGCTTCTTGTTAAAGAAGAAAAAAATACTCTTCAGTGATATTGACCACCATGAAAACTTTCCCTTGTGAAGGAGACTTGTAGTTAGTAAAATCCATGATAATATAAATTTTCTTGGAGGAGAAAAAAAATTATTTTAATAAAAATCATGATAATATACATTTTCTTGAAAAAGAATCACAGGCTTCGCCGTCAAGTGAAAATGCCACTGTAGGACACTTCTCTCTCTCTCTCTCTCTCTCCTCTCTCTCTCTCTCTCTCTCTCTCTCTCTCCCCCCCCCCCCCGAAAAAAAAATGTTCAATGGCATTCACAAAGAAAAAAAAAACAAGAAAAAAAAATCAACCTGGTTTCCTTCAGAAATAGGGCTGCGTAGAGTGATATTCATTTAGTGCTGTCGCTAGCCCCTTCAGCCCTCAAGTAAAAGTTGTGTTCAGTCTCCTATTGAAACTCTCTATGATCTTGAAAGGTTCATCACTTATACAGACACATTTTGAATATGCTATTTCGAAAATTTATTCATTCCATAAATATTATTTTAACGATATAAGTGGTAGAATTAATATTAAAAGTTCAGTTTAGTAATAACAAAATACTGTTTATTCCGTTGTGAAGGTTTGCGTTCAGTGGGCTAATATCATCAAAACGCTTTCCGTTGCCAAAAAGCGTTCCCCCCCAGCGACATTTCCTTTATTTAGAACTCAATTAGGACCGTGTTTATCCTCATTAGAATTTAAATAGCGCTATTGTGAAGTCACCCTTGATTTACCGTGTCTTGATAATAACAGCTTTTCTTACGTTGGAAATGGTAACGTCATTACCAAGTCCCCTCTATTGCAGCGCATTAAATTATCGAGGACGTTCATTGCTCCGAAATTATATTCGAGGGTAAATATATATTTTTTTTCAAAGCGTTAGAAAATTAAACAACGGCCTCAACACAGCTGTTTGCCTTTGGGATAATGAGGGCGGAGCTTGTTTGGCTTCTAGCCATACTCGTTACATCCAGCGTCACGTGATGCAGTTTGTCATTGATTGGCTTTTTTATTATAACCTTCTTCTCATTAAGCCGTAGCAGGTATTATTAAGCGGCACGCGCCATTTAATTGAATTCAAAGGCAGCTTACGGTACGGTAATAATGATGAACGCTTATATTTGGTATTATTCTCAAACGTATGGTTAAAACAAGGGAGGCGGGTCCTCTCGCGGCCTCTTCAGTTTAGTCAACATTATCTTCTGGTTATTAGTTGTCTTTAAGAGTGAGAGAAGAAAGGATGGTGGGAAAAAGGTCTGTGTTTATGGAGTGAGAGCAGTATTTGTGAATATCTATTTTAAAGGAGAATGCTTACAATACACCCAACTACTTCTACACACCTATGGTCTCTCCACAAACTTCTAAGGTAACAGGGTGATTCGAGTTTTATCATTGCTCTTGTTAAGGATGATATGCACTCAAATAAAAGCATTGAAAGCTTAGAGAAACATTTTATATAGTAAGATTGTGCATACGTAATGCGTGATTTTTTAAAGTCAATCAATATCCTGACTCATTTGCATATGTCAGGCATTTTATAAATTGAAGATATTTGCTTTGGCATTTTATTGATTCTGGACTATGTTGAAATCACTATAGAAATATTTGTGATATTGGAACAATTCTTAAGTACTTTGTGAGTGTACATTTTTATCATCTTTGTTACTCATTTGTAAGGTTTATTCCTTGTAAGGTTGTAACTGATGGCGTAGGTTCTAACCAACTTCTCTCTCTCTCTCTAGGGCTCTCTCTTCTCCTCTCTCTCTCTCCACCCTGGAAATAGTTAAAGATACATAAACACATATATATATGTATATATATATATATATCATATATATACATACTTTATATATATGTATGTATGTTTACATATACATGAAGAATCATTATGTGAGATGGGGAACCATCAAAACATTCGGAAGGAATAGATGAACCATTCTTTACATCACTTTATGTACAGTATGTTAAAATGGTCTTAGAATAGCAAGAAAATGCTTGCCAGATTTGATTTATCACATCCGGAATTTTGAGTATAATATATATATATATATATATATATATATATATATATATATATATATATATATAGTATACTATATTTATATATATATATATATAGTGAGAGAGAGAGAGAGAGAGAGAGAGAGAGAGAGAGGAGAGGAGAGAGAGAGAGAGAGAGAGAGAGAGAGAGAGAGAGAGAGACTGGAAAATTTTCCATTTTTCATTTCGCTTATCGAAATCTGGGATTGCCTCTCCTCATTTCTCAGAGAGTACTCGCATATATTTATGTCTGGAACTGTTCGATGAATATCCTTATAACTGGGTAGGGACGCACCGTATCGGAATGTTTCCGGCCTTTTATTGGATGCCTTCGAGATGGCGGAAGGCTGGAGACTGCGAGGGAGAGTTTAGAGGCATTGTATTTGTACGTGTTCTTTCGTTTGCCTGGGTGCACTCCCGATAGATTTTGGGGGTGCACTGGGAAACGAGCGCTCGACTCGGGTTTTTTTTTTTTTTTTTTATATTCTTTGCTGTGAACATTTTGTGCAATGTTATTGTCGAGTGCCTTTTCGTGATTGAATTCACATTTTATTGGATGTGACTGGAAAACTATGCAAAGGAAAATATTGTTTTCCGTTTTGACTTCATAACTCGGCGCGGGGAAAAAAATATTGGATAGTTCCGTGTAACGGCTGTAGTAGAGTATAATTTTTCTTTTCTTTTTATATTTTTATATTTTATAGTGATTATTCGTCGCCGTGTTTTTCCTGTTATACCTTTAAGAATGGAGCTGGACATACTTGATTCTATAAGAGCCCAGAAACTCCGGGAGAAATTTATTGAATATTGTAATCACTAGGCTAATTACTTCCTCCAAGGATGATTATTTTCTGTTTCAATTTGCTAGATATTTTGTGTAATTATTTAATCTTAATGTATATAAAATTTCATGATTTATTCGAAAATTAAATTGCATATGGGTATCATGAAAATGTGCATCAGCAAATTTTGTATAGAGTCCTGCATTATTATGGAATTCATCTTAATATGTAGATTTGATAAAGAGTGTTCCTCTGCATAGCAAGTATAAATTTAATGTTAGTAGAGTCCTACCAAATGAATTTCCAGTGAACAGCGGAATACTCCAAGGGAATGTGTTGTCACCTATGTTGTTTATCATCCTCATGGATTTTGTAATACGTAGATCAATCGGAGATGGCGAAGAAGGATTGGACTGGATTGGTAATAGGGAATTAGTAGACATAGAGTACGATAATGATGCTTGCCTTATTAGCAAAACATCACAGGATTTGCGGTGCTTTCTTACCAAAATGCATGAAATATCAGACGAGGTTGGGCTCAAGATATATAGACAAAAGACAGAGATGGTGAGAACGGAGTATGCCAATGTCGTGAAAGGAGAGAAGATTAATGAGGTTGAAGCATTTAAGAATTTAGGAACTAGGATGTCCTTATACACAGGGTCTTTAGAATTAGAGTTTATTGAAAGATTGAAAAAAAAAAACAAATCAGACAATGGC
>NC_090762.1:45365489-45370489 GCF_036898095.1 Palaemon carinicauda | reverse complement strand
ATATATATATATATATATATATATATATATATATATATATATATATATATGTATATATATATATATATATATATGCATATATTTATAGATATAATTATGTATTATATATATATATATATATATATATTATATATATATATATATATATATGTATATATATATATATATATATATATATATATATATATATATATATATATATATATGCATATATTTATAGATATAATTATGTATTATATATATATATATATATATATATATATATATATATATATATATATATATATATTTATATTTATTTATATATACGTGTGTGTGAGTGTATCTCTGTCTGTCGGTCTTTTCAGCAAATTTTTGTTTTACTCAACGCGGCCATCTACCTAATGATAATAATAACAGTAACAGTATAGAACATTATAATTTGCTTATAAAAAAAAAGTCGAAGGTCGTGGACCTTTTTTGTGTAGAAACTATAAAAGCATAATTCTCATTATATGTAAATCTAAACGGAAATGAAAGCTAAAACTAGCTCGTTTCGATGTAACTAGCTTATGATCCAAGGTTTTATTAAGACTAAGTTTCTGAAGAATTAATACTGGTAGGACCCTCTGTGAGAGTGTGATATACAGAGAGAAAGTGATAAATCTAAAAAGAAAAGGCGGCAAGAAAGAAAAAAAAAGGAGGCATTGTCATCCAAGGGTGAAGAGCTCCCTTACATTTTCAAGAGGTTTTCCCCCGTAAATCACAAGTAACGATGTCTACCGGTAGGACAGGTCGATGCTAACGGGCCCCATGTGAGTGGTCCAGGTCTCCGCCAATGGTCCTTTGTATAACGTAGAAAGCAGAGCTTATAATGCCAAAATTTTAACCCAACCCTCCCCACTACCACCACTCTTAAACCTATACATTACTAAGCCCCACCACCACCCCTCTTGAACCTATATATTGCTAAGCTCTACCCCCTCTTGAACCTATACATTAATAAGCCCGCACCCACTTGAACTTATGCATGGTTAAACCCCCCTCCTGAACCTTTACCTTGCTAAGCTCCCCCCCCCTCTTGAACCTATACATTGCTAAGCTCTCTTCTTGAACCTATACATTGTTAAGCTCTCTTCTTGAACCTATACATTGTTAAGCTCCACCCCCTCTAGAACCTATGCAGCATTACTAAGCCCCGCCCACTTGAACCTATGCATGGTTAAACCCCCCTCCTGAACCTTTACATTGCTAAGTTCCCCCCCCCCCCCTCTCTTGAACCCATACATCGCCAATCTCTCCTCTTGAACCTATACATTGCTAAGCCCACCCCCTCCTGAACTTATACATTGCTAAGCACCCCCCCCCCCCCCTTCTTGAACCTATACAATTTTAAGCCCCCCTTCTTCAGCTTATACATTGCTAAGGGCCCCCCCCCCCCCTCTCGAACCTATACATTGCTAAGGCAAACCCCCCCCCCTCTCGAATCTATACATTGCTAATCCCCCATTCTTGAGCCTATACATTGCTAAGCCCCACTCTCTTGAACCTATACATTGCTAAGCCCCACCCTCTTGAACCTATAACGAAGGTTTTATCATGAGAAGTAAGTGCCACTTTCATCATTGATCCAACGTTAAAGATATATGGCTGGCGAGCCTAAGTGTTTCTAATCACGTTATCAACTTGTATCGATAGGTAAGGAATAGCGAGATTTATCAATATTTATATATTATTTAATGTGCCTTTACTTGGAAATGGGCTAAATAAATTTGTTTCAATATGTAAGATACAAAGCTTAGACAGGTATGTTTTATTATGGATTTATGCATATATTAATGATTTCTATACACGTATTCAAATGCCAAGATCTGACAATACAAAACGCTAGTTTTAAGAATATATTTTTTATTGTCTTCTTTGTAATAAAATACTTGGATATATCACTGAGATGTTATTTACGAAGAAAATTCATAAGCTAAATAAAAAAATATGTTGGTTGCACTCAGAAAGTGATTTAGGTATTTTGGGTGGTTTTATGTCCAAACAGTAACTTCAATATCTATGTTTACCTCTGGTACATTCACTAACATTACCACAACTGTAAACACCTGTCCCCCCCCCCCCCACACACACACACATTCTCCATTACCCTACTGCTGTTTTGTGTACAAGTAACCAGAGTGATATTCCCCTAAAAAGGTTAAAAGAAAAAATCACGATTCCCTGCATTAGCTAAAGCCCTCTTTGTTTATTTACTTACAATACAAATGATTTATTATTCCATTTATTCTGAATAGAAATATGTTTCATGTCTGTTACCATGGCAACGGAAATAGATATTTTGATATTTTGTAGTCCTGAAATGTTGATCAAATTGGCTATCATGGATATCATCTCCAAATACCCATTTTTATTCCTTGTAAAGTTTAGGTACTGTATAGTCTATCCATTAGACATTTAGCTATCTATAGATTTACAACATCGGTTATGATATTATTGTAAATTTCCACATCCTCTGTTAAACCATGATTGGCCAGTGCACCAGCCACCCGTTGAGATACTACCGTTAGAGAGTTATGGGGGTCCTTTGACTGGCCAGACAGTACTTCATTGGATCCTTCTCTCTGGTTACAGTTCATTTTCCTTTTGCCTACACATACACCGTATAGTCTGGTTTATTTTTCACATATTCTCCTGTCCTCATACACCTGACAACACAGATTACCAAACAATTATTCTTCTCTCAAGGGGTTAACTACTGTACTGTAATTGTTCAGTGGCCACTTTCCTCTTGGTTAGGGTATATAAGAGACTCTTTGGCTTTTGTAGGCAGTTCTTCTAAGAGAAGGGCACTCCAAAATAAAAAAAATTGCTCTCTAGTCTTGGGTGAAGTCATAACCTTTGTGCCGTGGTCTTCCGCTGTCTTGGGATGGAGTTCTCTTGTTTAGGATTACACTCGGGCGCACTATTCTATCTTGTTTCTCTTCCTCTAATTATTTTTTGGAGTGTTTATAATTTATAAGTAAATATTTAATTTATTATTTTTATTGTTCTGAAAATATTATATTTGGATTGTTTACTACTTTTCTTGTAGTTTGTTTATTTCCTTGTTTCCTTCCCTCGCTGGGCTATTTTCCCTGTTGGAGCCCTTGGGCTTATAGCATCCTGCTTTTCCAACTTGGGTCATAGGTTAGCTTGTAATAGTAATAGTAATAATAATAATAATAATAATAATAATAATAATAATAATAATAATAAAAATAATAATACTGCTTCGTAAATCTATTGTGTATATGTGTGGTGCGTGCAAGCGTATGGAGTTGTTGCATATTGATGTAATTGGCAAATTCTCTCTCTCTCTCTCTCTCTCTCTCTCTCTCTCTCTCTCTCTCTCTCTCTCTCTCTCTCTCTCTCTCTCTCTCTCGTTAAAGATTCAGCACCTAACTCTTCTTGTTATCCTCTTTTTTTTTTCTTTTTTTTTCTGGAAAATCCAGATGACAATGACCTTTAGCAATAGGAAATGTCGACGGCATAAGGTCATTAGGTGTGTTTTCCTTTATAAAATGTTCATTGATAGCACCAAAGAAACAAAAAGGACCAATGCTTCCACCCGCATTTATATATCTGTGTTTGTTAAGCTGAATTTAATGAAACTGTAAATTATATCTCTCTTGCTGGATATTTGAAGCAGTATTTGGTGAGACATGGTGCGTTATTCCATTGGTAATTGTAACTTCACGTCTTTATAAAGGTTGAACGAAATTTTATGAGACTGAAAATTAACTTTGTAGATAATTATGGCTGGATATGCAACCAACGTTTGCAAGGAATTTGATGGGACGTAAGAATGTATTCTTTAAGTGAATCCAAAAGGCTCCACATATAGGAGAAACCTGATTTAATTTAAGTAGACGGATTATGACTATAGAAAAAATATTAATTGTGAGTCAATTCCTTCAAAAAAATTTCTCTCCGAGGGATAAATATAACTGGAAGGTCTCTTCGCCTTTCTTTTACGTGTTTCCGAGGTGCTTTACAAACTAACGCTATAACGATGAAGAATTTCGGTGATTTAATTGTTTCATAACATACTTGTTTGAATGACATAGCCGAGGATTGCTAATCACGAAGTACTCATATTTTGCATTTCAAATATTACAGTAATTTAAAAGCCTCCTTTGATACATGATAGATTATCTTCTAAAGAGGAAAATTCTGTTACTCGCTCTTTTTTAATACTGTCGGCTGTCTAATAGTAAAACACCCATTATTTCTCTTAAAACAGTCGGAAAACGACTCTGTCTTTAAAAAAAACTCTCGGTTGTCAAAAAGTAAAACACCCATTATTTCTCTTAAAACAGTCGGAAAACGACTCTGTCTTTAAAAAAAAACTCTCGGTTGTAAAAAAGTATAACACCCATTATTTCTTTTAAAACAGTCGGAAAACGACTCTGTCTTTAAAAAAAACTCTCGGTTGTCAAAAAGTAAAACACCCATTATTTCTCTTAAAACAGTCGGAAAACGACTCTGTCTTTAAAAAACTCACAGTTGTCAAATAGTAAAACACCCATTATTTCTCCTTTTAAAATACTGTCGGCAAACGACTCTGTCTTTAAAAAACTCTTGGTTGTCAAATAGTAAAATACCCATTATTTCTCCTTTTAAAACACTGTTGGCAAACGACTCTGTCTTTAAAAAATTCTCGGTTGTCAAATAGTAAAATACCCATCATTTCTCCCTTTAAAACACTGTCGGCAAACGTCTCTGTCTTTAAAAAGCTCTCCATCATTTCTCCTTTTAAAACACTGTCGGCAAACGACTCTGTCTTTAAAAAACTCTCGGCTGTCAAGTAGGAAAATACCCATCATTTCTCCTTTTAAAACACTGTCGGCAAACGACTCTGTCTTTAAAAAACTCTCGGCTGTCAAGTAGTGAAACACCCATCATTTCTCCTTTTAAAACACTGTCGGCAAACGACTCTGTCTTGAAAAAGCTCTTTGCTGTCAAGTAGTAAAATA
>NC_090762.1:45357989-45360489 GCF_036898095.1 Palaemon carinicauda | reverse complement strand
GCACCGGTAGATAAAATGAGACTGGGATAGTCTTAAGAATCTCTTTCTTTTTATCTTCGTCACGTACCATTTTATCTGACATTTTTTTTTCATCTTATTCTTGTTTTTCTTAAGACCACGCTAAAATGGCGCGTTCGTTTATTGCTTATTTATGACTTTGGAACCACTCTCTGGGCTCTTTTGTCAATGCTTCTTGTCCCCTGGAGGACATGGCCGTCCCCCTCCCCCGACCGGACCCCAGTCCGACCCGACCCCAATGTTCTTTTGTTTTATGTTAGCTCAGAGGGCGTTGGTCTGATCACTCCAGGCCACTTGGTCAACACCGTTTAAATGGAGACACGGATCTTGTTTTTAGCAACTGCGAGATGATTGTTATCAGTCGTTTTAAGAACTATGAAAATAAACTTCGCTTCCTTTTTCGGGCTCTGCAGGTAGCCTTGCTTGGGTGTCTCAGGAGAAAGATTTTAAAGATAGATTTAGTTTGTATTCTAGATGCAATTTTCTGCATGTTGCTTTCAGTGCGCAAAATTGAATCTAGATTTTGGGGGTGTTCGATTTTCAAGAGTTTGACAGGTAGATGTAGGTGTTATTAAGTTTCCTTTAACTTGTAGATATAGGTAGTATTTAAAGTATTATATCTTTGCTTGTAAATGTAGGTGGTATTAAAATTGCAAAATGTTTAAACGTAGATGAAGGTTTTTTGTTATTTTTGTCGAGAGACTTTCAGGTAGATTTAGGTGTTATTTAGCCCAAACATTTGCTGGTAGATTTAAGGGTTATATAAGGGGCTAGACTTGCAAGTAGGTTTACGTGGTATTTAAGGTATAAGATGTGTGCAGGTAAATTTAGTTGATTTTCATAGCGCAAGACCTCTCCTTGTAGTCTGATGTGATATTTGTGGCAGGAATTAAAAGTTATTGCATTATGTACGTAATACTTCACAAGAATTTTAGATGGAATGCAATGAATATTAATGATAGTAAACATCATGTGCTATTTGGCATTCAGTATTCATCATCATCATCATCATCATCATCTCCTCCTACGCCTATTGACGCAAAGGGCCTCAGAGGATTCATTGGCTAGATTCATCAAAGGATAGGCAGTTCCTTGTGTTGCCTATTATTATTATTATTATTATTATTATTATTATTATTATTATTATTATTATTATTATTATTATTATTATTATTATTATTACTTACTTACTTACTTACTTACTTATTAAGCTACAACCCTAGTTTGAAAAGCAGGATGCTATAAGCCCTGAGGCTCCAATTTTTTGGTGCCTATTATTATGAGCCATAAAACTAAGGCCTATAATCTTAATCTTTTTTAATTACAGTGGTGAGCTGTTAAGGAAAATATAATATAGTGACTGGCAATTTGATTGAGAAAAACCGTATTTACTTAGTAAATGATCGTCAATAAAAAGTCTATAGTTTGGCAGTTTTTATGTCATTTTTATTATTCTTAGCAAAAAGTACATTCCATCAGGAATTGTTATTTACAAACTGTGATAGATACTTATATGCAACAATGTTTTTCTAAACATTGAATTGGCATATTTTAAGGAATCAGAGAAGCTAATAACCTCTGGGTTATAATTTTACCTTCTTCTTGTGAAGAATATTTTAATATGGTATATTTGTTTGTTTTTCTAAACTTTGAATTGGCCTGCTTTTTATGTATCCGAGAAGCTAATAATAACCCCCTGGTTATAATTTTACCTTCTTCTGGTGAAGAATATTTTGACAAGGTATTTATGTTTGTTTTCTAAACTTTGAATTGGCCTGCTTTTTATGTATCCGATAAGCTAATATTATCCCCTGGGTCATAATTTTACTTCCTTCTTGTGAAGAATATTTTATAAGGTATATTTGTTTGTTTTTCTAAACTTTGAATGGCCTGCTTTTTATGTATCCGATAAGCTTATAATATCCCCTGGGTCATAGTTTTACTTTCTTCTTGTGAAGATTTTTTTTATTATGGTATATATGTAAGTTTTCTTCGGGAAATTTCACTAAATAGCTATTTAGAGATTTAATTTCAGTACCTAATGTGATGCAGATGTTTTAATGTTACCTGTTAACTACATATCGTTCTAACGGGATACTCTCCCGTTTTTTAGTTCGGAGGGTAGCAAGTATTGCAAACTCAGAGAAAAAAAAACTGTTCTCGAGTCTTTTTAGCACAGATTTTAGCTTGGGATCTTGGGTAAATATTCTTTTATAGTAATAGATTTATATCTTGCATCTTCACTAAAACTGTCTCAACATCGATCCCAATGTTACGTAGAAATTTATCTATTTTGCTCATGTGATTTTGTGTTGATTTCTATTTGTGTTAATATTAATGTATTCGTTTATGGAAATTTTTGCAGGCTATTTAACAGTAATAAATCTTAGATAACAATAATCATACTGCGACTTTAATGGTAGCCTGGTGGTGGCTTCGTTGCGTGGTGATTGCCAGAAGGGTGTTTGATCCCGCTAAAACT
>NC_090762.1:45347989-45355489 GCF_036898095.1 Palaemon carinicauda | reverse complement strand
AACGGAGGACTTAAACATTTCTTTCACGTGTAGAAATATGAATGTGAATTTATATTGGAGCTATTTAGGAGAATTATTTCTTTAGGAGACACCGACTTAGTTTATGGATATTGTTGAAAGAAGAGAGAGAGAGAGAGAGAGAGAGAGAGAGAGAGAGAGAGAGAGAGAGAGAGAGAGAGAGAGAGAGAGAGAGAGAGATGAGCAGAACGTCCCTAACCATTTAATGGTGACAAAAGTCCACTTTTGTTTTTTACGAACCAATAATGAAGTTGTGTTTAACTTTATACTTTGTGTTTTACAATAGAACTCTTGGCGCAACAGAATTTTATTTCAGTGAAGTGAACATTGTTGGAACTATCGAGTCAATTCTTTTTTGTGAGGCAGATTTGCATAGACTCGCAGGGGTGCCCTTTTAGCTCGGAAAAGTTTCCTGATCGCTGATTGGTTGGACAACATAATTCTAACGAATCAGATAGCAGGAAACCTTTCCGAGCTAAAAGGGTACCGTTGCGAGTCTGTGCAAATGTGCCTCATTAAAAAAAATTGAGTATGCAAAACTAATATCCTTTAAAAGAAGAAAAAATAGAACAAACAATAACCTGAACCGAAAGAAGAGTTATCAAGGTACCTTTCAGTGTGTATGTGTTACAGTTGTCCGGTTGACAGAGGTCAATTTTTTTAGCTTACCTTTGTATATAATTAAACTCGTGAAGACTAAGAAAGACCCAGATTTATATATTTAGTTGTTTGAAGTCATCATCATCATCATCATCATCATCTCCTCCTACGCTTATTGTCGCAAAGGGCCTCGGTTACATTTTAATTGAGCTTTTAATTCAGGACTTCTCCATTCATCATCAACTTCGCGCTCCATAGTCCTCAGCCATGTAGGTCTGTGTTTTCCAACTCTTCTAGTGCCTGGTGGAGACCATCTGAACGTTTGGTGAACTAATCTCTCCTGGGGAGTGCGAATAGCATTCCTAAACCATCTCACTCTACCCCTCATTATGATCTCATCCACATATAGCAAAATAACCAGTGGAAATACGCGATTCTCTTCCTTGATTTGGTTACCGTGTAAGGCCCCAAAATGACCAAGATCACCCCCCAAAAGAATATTGGCAACTATATCTAGAGCATCTAATATGTTAATCGCTATGTAGTATTCGAACTAAAAGAGCGGGTGTTTTGTAATAAAGATTTTCCAGTCTTATATGTATTGCCATGAACCAACTGCCAACATGATATCCATAATAACCTTGTATATTGTAGTGAATCTGTTTATCTTTTTTTTTATTCTGTTTATTCGAAATGTTCTAAGAATCTAAGGTGTGCTTAAAAAGAAGAAAATATGAAAATGGAGAATATTGGATGCACAAAATAAATACACCGCTTTACTGATCTTTAAAAGAGTTACTTTATACTTTACTCTCATTTTTTCGTTTTTATTGGTATTTTTCATCATAAAATTAATATTTATATATAAACTCAATCCGAGATATTGAACATGCTCGGGAGAGAAGGTTTGGAAATCGGATTCAAGAGGAGTTAATAAACGAAGAAATAACATATACGTCTAAACACAGTTTGTCTGTAGCCAAGAGACACAACATTTTCATATTTTAAAAGACACATATCATTCGCTCACTAAAGATGATCTCTGTAAATTTCAACTGAAAATGACGAATGAGATATGTAAGGGAAAGTACATGTTTATGCAGCTGTATGGAAAGGGAGTAGAATTCAAAACGAAAGAAAAAAAAAAAAAAAAAACCTTGTTCTTTCGAAGTATAATTATTGAGTCTCGGATTTGTATGGACCAATATCGATACACTTAAATTACACGTAAGCTATCACTTATTATTATTACTATTATTATTTTTATTATTATTATTATTACTTGCCAAGCTACAAGCCTAGTTAGAAAAGCAGGATGCCATAACCCCAGGGGCTCCAACATGGAAAATAGCCCTGTGAGGAAAGGAAACCAGTAAATAAGAGAATTTTAACAAAATATTTTGAGAACAATAACTTTCAATTGTTTTCATCAGCAATTCAAAATAACACGTAACATTTTCTTTCTTTCTTCAGGTAAGATGGTTGTACGAGCGTTCAGAGTGGCAACACCAGCTACGGTAAGGTTGTCCCTTAGCAACTGTATATAACACCATGTTTGATTAATAGGATTGAGGAGAAACCAACTGCAAACCTCATTGCGTTGCTTAATAGCATAGTTCTCCAAGTGTGAAATTGGATGCCTTTTACGATTATTTGTTATAGTTTTATTATTTCATTTGATTATTTTTTTAGAATTTACATGTTTAAGTAAAATATATATATTTTTTTTCAAAGTATTTTTCGAACACTATATGAAGTTCTGCTATAATTTTAGCAGCGCTTTTTTATGCGAGTTAATAAGTAGATAGTTTTCGTAATTTCCTCATCGTGTCCGTATTTATACGACAGTCTTAGTAGTTATATGTATATATATATATATATATATATATATATATATATATATATATATATATATATATATATATATATATTTCTATATATATATTTATATATTTCTATATATATATATATATATATATATATATATATATATATATATTTATATAAATATATATATAGAAGTATATATATATAGAAATATATATTTATATATATATACATTATTATACATAGATTATATATATATATATATATATATATATATATATATATATATATATATATATATATATATATATATATATACACATTATTATACATTCATTATATATATATGTATATATGTATATATGTATATGTGTGTGTGTATATATATATATATATATATATATATATATATATATATATATATATATATATATATATATATATATATATATATATATATATATATATATATATATATATTTTTACATAAACGTACATACAGGCATACAATTTTCCCCTTTGCACACTTCTTGGTTACATTAAGAAAATGGCATTTTGGTTGTTTTATCATCTGTCAATTTTTCTTGTTATATTTGCTAAATATTACAGTAGCATTTACCTTCTAGACTCTAGAGTGTATCTTGCTTCCTATTGAATTTTTTTTATTTAATATAATTACGTCCTTTTACGTCCTATTATTATTATTATTGTTGTTGTTGTTGTTGCTATTATTATTATTGCTGTTGTTTTTGTTGTTATTATCGTTATTATTATTATATTTGCATTTGCATACATCAGTCTATTTTTATTATAATTGCATAGGCCTTTTAAAATCTCATGAGAAAAAAAAGAATAAACGTAAAAAACCTGAAGAAAGTTATATGTATATTTAGATAAACAGCCTTATGAGTTATAATAAGTAAGCTATGTTAATGATGCTTGCTGTTCTTAGTCAGAATTACAGCATCTGTTAAACTCGTAAGCATCAGTATTCATAAAAGAGCCAGAAAAAAAAAAACGCTTTTTACAGTGAAGGTATTGAAACTCATAAGAATACAACGTATTTTTTAGGTCTTTTAGATACATTAACTATTTTTAAGTTTTTATGTTACTTACATAGTTCCTTACTTACTTACTTCCTTACTTACTTCCTTACTTCCTTACTTACTTACTTCCTTACTTAATTACTTACTTACTTTGATGGCTGCTTTTCCGATCTCATACAGCAGGGGAACCCCACTCTCTACAGGACCTCCACTGTCGTTTTACCTTGTTCGTTCAGAGTATTTAACATTTCATATCACATATTGTTCATTTAGTGTTAAATCGTCACGGTCAAAAGACTTATGAAATAAGAAAGTCTTCAGTTTCCTCTTGAAAGCCTTCAATCATTCGAATGTTTCGTGGGAGCTTATTATGTAGTCTCGGGGCCGCATATTAAAGGCTATAGAGCCTAAAGTAGACATATATCTAGGTTACAACAGTTTGAACCCATCCGGATTTGTCTTTTATTTTATATTAATTTGATTAGTCTTTTATCTAACTACCCTACTATATAAGATAATATGCATCCATGTGTATTGTTTTCTGTGTGTAACATAGATAGTCGCCTAGAAGAGACTGCACGTTCAAGTCAGTCAAAATAGATAACCAGAAAATTCAGAGTAACATTGCTCTATGTATTTGATGTGAGCATGATGTTCTTAATGAAGTCTTTTAATCTCACTATCATTTACGACCGCTTGGGTACGCCGGTTTGCTGATGATCAATATTTTCTGACGAAATGGGATGTCCCATAGATTTGTTGTATCCGTAAACTCGAGGTAAATTAAGCTGTTATAAGTTTTACTCATGCTGTCCTACATCTCAGGGTGAGCGAAAACAACAAATATAAGGGTAGAAATTTGCTCGAGAGTCTTGTGATTAATTTACATTTCACAACAGTCGCCGACAAGTCATGCTAAGATTTTGTTAGGCATGACCCATGGCTTAGGATTAAGTTTCTTGTCAGGTGTCTTCAACTGGAGAACCTGGAACGCAGCAAGAAATTTCCTATGGGGGGGGGGGGGGGGCGGGATTTAAAGGTTTAAAGGCCGCTCATGAATGGCAGTCAGGGGACAGTGACATTGCCCTATCATGCAGGACAATGCCCTAGAGACTGATGAGTGCCCAAGCCCCCCTCTCCAAATAAGCTAGGAGGGCCAGGCAATGGCTGCTAATGACTCGTCAGATAGACGTATAGGCTCCCCCAAACCCTCTATCCTTAACTCACAAGGATAGTGAGGTTGCAGTGACCGAAGAAACTAACGAGTTTGAACGGGACTCGAACCCCAGTCTGGCGATTACAAGTCAGGGCCTTTACCATATTATCGGCCACCTGGTTTTAAACGCGGGGGAACGGTCCATCGTCAGAGAGTGCGTGTCACAACATTTGTAACGCAGTGTCTGTCATATACGCCTTGGAGGGACACATTCATATTCCACATTCAGAATGTGGAGAAACATTAATAAAAAAAAAAACACCTTGAATTTTACGTAAATAGTGGTGTGGAACAGAAGTTAGGATAATTTCGAATACAATTACAGAAACACACCAATTTAAATGGAAACAGAGAGAAAGAAATAAGAGACAGGGGTTAAGGAGATGGAGCAGTGTTGGAGAAAAGGCAAGCAAGTGATCTGTGGAGATGTGGCATAAGTGGGAGAACACGTTTAAAGCCATCTGCTCTGCCCCTATCGGCCCTTTCGCGCTGCCCTGAGAATAAACATTTTTAAGTGTATCGATTTATAGAAGACTGACTGGAATGTTTGTATTCATAGAGGTCTACGTATAGATATCAGCAACCTCATTTCTTTTTTCAGCATTCATAGATATATATAAACTTGCAACCAGTTTATGCAATAGTTTTCATGATTCAAATTCTTGACAAAAATCAGGTCGCAATATCAGGGGATTCGTTCCTTTAGGGAAACCTGCTGTGGAAAAGTAATAAAAGTTTATTATGCTATTTATTGTGAAGTCAGTGATGAAAATGAATTGTTCCAAATTACATCACCTTATAAGAAAGAGAATTATCTGAACATAATGGCCCTTTTGAATGTTCATCTCAAAATGTTAAACACCATTATGAATTTAAACTTTCTTCCTTCCGAATGTTGTTATTACTTTCCACATAATAAAGCGTTTTAGCTTTATTCTTTTCCTGTCAACCAAACGCCGTCTCTTAAAGTTTTAGCCATCACTGCTCTCGTTTCGCAAGAAAAAAAAAACTCTTGTTATTCTTTTCTTTCAAGAGTGCCATTTCCCCCTTGAAGAGCGTAACATTTTCTCTCCCCCATCAAAGCTTCGCAAATGGTTTCTGGTCCATCAGCAAGTTCTTGTTTTCTCTTTCGTCAAAATTCGCTTTTATACTGTTTACGAAAACCCTTGCTGGGTTTAGCTTCCCCTTCGGAATTTGTTAACAGTTGTGGTCGAATGTGCTTTGTGTTTCCTTAATTTTTTTCCCCTAATGGTTTTATAGTATTTTCTTCCCTTTGTTGTTTCCCACATAAACGACTGTTTTCTTTACGCATGAAGTGGTAAGCGTGTGTGTGTGTGTGTGTGTTTATTTATTTATTTATTTTTTTTTTTTTTTTTTTTTTTTTTTTTTTTTTTTTTTTTTTTTTTTTTTACCATAGCAATCTTTGATCACCATAGTCAAACTCCAGGGTTTTCTTTCATTGTTAATTCTAAATATATTCCCGGCTGTCAGTTCTCGCTTGTCACAAATTAACTTCGTCCCTCGCATATTTGACATGATTTATTTCCCCTCGGATGATCGTTTTCAAATGAATTTACACAAATTCTCTTGGTTTTTATGAAGAAACTACATTTCATGAAGAATATGGTTTCGATATTTAAAGGCATTTTTTATTTAATATCTTTATTGATAGATTTAATTCTAGTAGATTCATATACTCTTAATTTTGCCATCGTTTTGACATGTGATGTGTTAAACATGTAATATGTATATTACAGTGATAAATACCTTCGTTATTGTCTTCCCCATGACTTAGGAGAGAGAGAGAGAGAGAGAGAGAGAGAGAGAGAGAGAGAGAGAGAGAGAGAGAGAGAGAGAGAACTTCAAGATCGGAACGCCTCAAAATTAGTCTTCGTAGAGAGAGAGAGAGAGAGAGAGAGAGAGAGAGAGAGAGAGAGAGAGAGAGAGAGAGAGAGAGAACTTCAAGATTCGGAACGCCTCAAAATTAGTCTTCGTAGAGAGAGAGAGAGAGAGAGAGAGAGAGAGAGAGAGAGAGAGAGAGAGAGAGAGAGAGAGAGAGAGGTGGGATTATTTGACAAAGTTAGGCACTGGAGGGGGACTGACTTTCCATTTGGGGTTTAAGGGGGGTGGGGGGCTGGTAGGACAAGTGCGAGAGAGCGTCGGGGTTCGTATACCTATATATTTCCCGCATTTTATTTTTAGCGTTTTAATGAAACCCCTTTGTTTCTCATCGTGAATCGCGATCTAACGTGGCAGAATTTAATTAAAACCACTTCATGCATATCCCCGATTAAAAAGAGAGAGTAAAATACGGGGGGGAGGAGAAAAAGAGGGTTTCGGTTTAAAAAAAAGGGGGGGGGTGAAAAAAAGTGGGACCTGTCATTATTCAAGCCAACATACCTACCGTGGTTCTTTAGAGAATTCCATCACAAGATTTTTTTTTTTTTTTAGGTTTTCTGCTCATATTTTATGCGAATGATTTTGAATTATAAAGTTTTTATAGTTGATTTTTTGTTTTTTGGATTGTGATATGAAAATCCGTAAAAAAAAAAGAAAAAAAAAATACTTCCTAAAATGTAACTTATGTGATTGCAAGGTATTTCATTTAAATCATTATAAAGGAAAAAATTTTATATAAAATTTTATGAAAGAATTTGCAACGCGTTCTTTTCTCATTTTTCCTATTTTCATAACTTGTTAAATATATATCCCTTTCCTTATTTGCCATATATTCGTACTTCCCTTTAACATTCTTTGCTATGGGATATTATTGGCCACAGCAGGCTGTAATTA
>NC_090762.1:45335489-45337989 GCF_036898095.1 Palaemon carinicauda | reverse complement strand
TATATATATATATATATATATATATATATATATAATTTAGATGTTTGTATATAATTATATGCGTATGTAAATACATGTCTATGTGCATATAACTGAATTAAACACTTATTGTATTCAATTTATATGTATAACATACAGCATACATAACTATTGGGATAGACCTGAATAAAAAGGAGATAGACGTGGTGCCCTCAAGTTATAACCGTATCGCAAAATCCTAATTTACTGCGCCATTACCTGCTCTGTTGTCTTCCACTGGTTGTTCAGAAAGTGCTGGGTCACAATTCGGATGTTGATAATAAGAAGAGACTTTATAGCACGTATATAATTCTGTGTTCGTTTGTTCATTTGTCTTTGAGCAACTTCACACAAAGACTACTATACCGATTTTGACCAGACTTGGGTGTCTCATTGGGTATGTCCCAAAGCTGAATCTGTAACATTTTGGGTAAAGTAAATCAAAGTACAAGTAAACAGCAGTACTTTAAAAATAGTCGTAATGTTAAGTAAATGACAAATATTTTGGTAGTTTATTTTTGTTTATGAACAATACGCTTAAACCAATGAACCAATTTCAAAACAAATTGGTGGGCATGTTTAGCAGGAGCCGAGGACAAATCCATTAGGTTTTGAAGAGAGTACATCGAAGTACAAGTACGGAGTGGAGTTAAGGGTAAAGTAGGACTACTTGGTGTGGCTAAGGCATGCTCTCTACTGAGTGACCCCTCTAGTTCTTTCTGTGGTAACCCATGTAGTTTTGTATTTTTGCTTTGTGCAAGTTCAACGATGTGATATTTTAATCTCTTTTCCTCCGAAAGTGATTTACGTGGTAGTTTGCCTTTCCGTTGTCAATTCTTTTCATAAGTTTGCCTTTTTAGTAGGTAATTCATTTGATAGTTTTGCAGTTTTATATTTAATTCATTTGATAGTTTTGCAGTTTTATATTTAATTCAATATGATAATTTTGCCTTGTTTTCCTAAGTTCTTACTCGTTATTTTTAGATTTTCTTAGTAGATCAATGTAATAGTTTTGTCTCTTCTTTTGTTCTTAAATCGATGTAACAGTTTTCCCTACATCCACATAGTGAACTGTGTGTGTAGTTTTGGATTTTCGTTGATATTCATTTCGTCTTGATAGTTTAGCTTTTTTTTTTTCTATAAATATGCCTTTCCTGATTAATCTGAGAAATCAGACGACATCGTTTAATCATGAACTAAAGATAGTTTGCATTAAACTGAAGAGAAAATATTGCATCGTTTTGGAAAACCTAACATGAACGAAATCATCAACAGAAATGGTAGATTGGTTTGATGTTAAAAATCCACGGAAAGCTACCGAGAGTGCTTATGACGATAGAAGTCACACCATTGCATCAGAATTCCATCTTTAGGAGCAGTCAATGTTATTGAAAATGCATGCAGGTAATCATCATCTTTTATATTAGGTTCCTGTCACAAAGAAATTCTGATAACCGCGTATTTTGCAAACTGCGTTATCATTTAATCTTAAGGAGACTTGAAGGTTTAAAGGCCTCTCATGAATTGCAGAGACAAGGGACAGTGACATTGCCCTATCAAACAGGACAATGCCATAGAGACTGACTGTATTACATATGATTAGCTCCCAAGCCCCCCTCTTCACCCAAACTAGGACCAAGGAGGGCCAGGCAATGGCTGCTCATGACTCAGCAGATATACCTATAGGTTCCCCCCCCCTCATCTTTAGCTCGGAAGGATGGTGAGCTTGCAGCGGCCAAATGGACTAAGGAGTTTGAGCGGGAATCGAACCCCTGTCTGGCAATCACCAGACAAAGACGCTACCACCAGGCCAACACAACTCTTATTCATGACGAAACTCCAGCTTAGATTAGATATTTATAGGGATATTTATAAAGTTATAGTTCGATAAGTAGAAGCTATTAGGGTAGTTTATCGATAACGTGTGCGTGACAATTTTAAATATTCTGGAGTTGATGGCTTGTTTTGTGTAACTATTTACAGAACATGAAGCGATTATTGAAAGGTTGACTCTATCTGAGGAATTCTCTATTTCAGAACATTGATCCTGTGGTTATTATTGTAATAGAGAAACTACTGATTCATATGAAATGGACATCATCTTAACCTAGTAAGGAGAATTATAATAATCGTTCTCTAACAATAATTCATTTTGGCGTCTTGGGAATGTCATTGATGCTGTGCATTTTGAGAAAATTGGCTAAGACGCATCATAACTGTTATGCTGTTGAATACTTAATTTGGCTTTTTTACTTCTTTAATTTGGGTGAATATTGCTATTTTTTTTTTTTTTTTTTTTTTTTTTTTGTAACAAAAAGAAACAATAAATTTCTTCTCGTAAATAATTCAAAGGTTACTCACACTCTTCTGGATATCTCTTTAAGGCATAGTTATGATTTCGTTGTTCTATTTTACTATTTAATATAATATGATGAAAGAAATATATTCATAGGTCCTTTAAAATATCCTTAAAAACAAGTTA
>NC_090762.1:45313773-45331273 GCF_036898095.1 Palaemon carinicauda | reverse complement strand
TATATATATATATAGTTATACTTGAAATTATTTCAGTTCGTTAGTTAAAAACCGTTACCGATTATGAAAAAAAAAAATAATAACAATAATAATAATAATAATAATAACGAACGAGCAAACATACTTCTTTGGTTCTCAAATTAAATATATTTTGACTTTGTGTTATTATTATTATTATTATTATTATTATTATTATTATTATTATTATTATTATTATTATTATTATCATTTGATAATAATAATAATAATAATAATAATAATAATAATAATAATAATAATAATAATAATAATAATAATAATAATAATAATGAAATCTCGACTGGGGGCAAAGAAGAAGCAGCATATGCCCATCAAAAAGAGAGATGGCTCTGTTATAGCAACAGAAGATGAAGAAAGACAACGTTGGATGGAAAACTTAATAAGGGTATGAATAGAAGATATGAAGGGAATATTTTGATCCTTTGACCATAAGAAATTAAGTAGAATGATTGACAAAAAGAGTAAAAGGAATAAACGAAAAATCATTTATTCTCAAATATATGTTATAAAGTTTTAGAATAAAATCATACCCGAAGTGTAATTACTACGAAAAGAAAAAGTTATCGAAAGTTTTTGTGGTTAAAGTTAGTAAAAAGTGGATACAATGGCGTATGCAAATGCTAGCACACACACGTGTATATATGTATGTGTGTAAGTATGTATATATATATCATATATATATATATATATGGAGAGAGAGAGAGAGAGAGAGAGGAGAGAGAGAGAGAGAGAGAGAGAGAGCATGAACATAAGAACTAAACAATGTAGATATAAAATGAACATAAAAAAGAAAACTTCTTCACAATCCTCAAAACAAGTAGGAATTAACCTAGTAACCCAATCTATCGAAACAGATACTTATCACAATTTTTTTTTTTTATCTGTGTCTCTTTTCGGAGATGTTATCTAGGGCGACTTCATCGCTTCCGTGCCAAGCGTAGCAGGAGGCGTAAGACGGGCTGAGCCGGATATGCCAGCTCGGGTAGAAGGTTTTCGTGTGGGTTAAAATCGGGTCTTGTTATGGAGATTCATTCCATAACAGAGAATCCCATTCAAGGAGGTCTTATATCGCAGGAATTGCGATATATCCAACTTTGCCATGTCACGAAATACGAGAGGAGAAGATGGGACAGACACGCTTATCAGCACATGCGCAGAGAGAGAGAGAGAGAGAGAGAGAGAGAGAGAGAGAGAGAGATCATCTAATGCGCGATCTATTATCCTAGACCAGGAGAGAGAGAGAGAGAGAGAGAGAGAGAGAGAGAAAGATATCATCTAATGCACGGTCTATTATCTTATACCAGGAGAGAGAGAGAGAGAGAGAGAGAGAGAGAGAGAGAGAGAAGAGAATCATCTAATGCACAGTCTATTATCTTAGACCAGGAGAGAGAGAGAGAGAGAGAGAGAGAGAGAGAGAGAGATCATCTAATGCAGTCTATTATCTTAGACCAGGAGAGAGAGAGAGACAGAGAGAGAGACAGAGAGAGAGAGAGAGATCATCTAATGCACGGTCTATTATCTTAGACCAGGAGAGAGAGAGAGAGAGAGAGAGAGAGAGAGAGAGAGAGATCATCTAACGCAGGGTCTATTATCTTAGACTAGGAGAGAGAGAGAGAGAGAGAGAGAGAGAGAGATCACCTAATGCACGGTCTATTATTTTACACCAGGAGAGAGAGAGAGAGAGAGAGAGAGAGAGAGAGAGACAGAGAGAGAGAGAGGGATCATCTAATGCACGGGTGTATTATCTTAGACCAGGAGAGAGAGAGAGAGAGAGAGAGAGAGAGAGAGAGGGAGATCATCTAACGCACGGTCTATTATCTTAGACTAAGAGAGAGAGAGAGAGAGAGAGAGAGAGAGAGAGATCACCTAATGCGCAGTCTATTATCTTACACCAGGAGAGAGAGAGAGAGAGAGAGAGAGAGAGAGAGAGAGATCATCTAATGCACGGTCTATTATCTTAGACCAGGAGAGAGCAGAGAGAGAGAGAGAGAGAGAGAGAGATCATCTAACACACGGTCTATTATCTTAGACTAGGAGAGAGAGAGAGAGAGAGAGAGAGAGAGAGAGATCACCTAATGCACGATCTATTATTTTACACCAGGAGAGAGAGAGAGAGAGAGAGAGAGAGAGAGAGATCATCTAATGCACGGTCTATTATCTTAGACCAGGAGAGAGAGAGAGAGAGAGAGAGAGAGAGAATCACCTAATGCGATGGTCTATTATTTTACACCAGGAGAGAGAGAGAGAGAGAGAGAGAGAGAGAGAGAGAGAGAGATCATCTAATGCACGGTCTATTATCTTAGACCAGGAGAGAGAGAGAGAGAGAGAGAGAGAGAGAGATCATCTAACGCACGGTCTATTATCTTAGACTAGGAGAGAGAGAGAGAGAGAGAGAGAGAGAGAGATCACCTAATGCACGGTCTATTATTTTACACCAGGAGAGAGAGAGAGAGAGAGAGAGAGAGAGAGAGAGAGAGATCATCTAATGCACGGTCTATTATCTTAGACTAGGAGGAGAGAGAGAGAGAGAGAGAGAGAGAGAGATCATCTAATGCACGGTCTATTATCTTAGACTAGGAGGAGAGAGAGAGAGAGAGAGAGAGAGAGAGAGAGATCATCTAACGCACGGTCTATTATCTTAGACTAGGAGAGAGAGAGAGAGAGAGAGGAGAGAGAGAGAGAGAGGAGACAGACAGAGAGAGAATCACCTAATGCACGGTCTTTTATTTTACACCAGGAGAGAGAGAGAGAGAGAGAGAGAGAGAGAGAGAGAGAGAGAGATAGCATTTCCAAGAAAACTGAAGTGTTCACACTGCGCAATACCATATGCGCAGGGCAAATGGAAGAACCTTATTTTTCGTTCCATAAATTTTCTTCAATAACACACCCTCTCTCTCTCTCTCTCTCTCTCTCTCTCTCTCTCTCTCTCACTTTTTTTTTTGCCTGTCAGTATGTATGCAATCATATGAAGGTGGTACGATTCCCATAAAAACCATATTAATTAATCAATTTATATCACGCGTTTACTGACTTGTGAAATTTAGAGGTACTTCTCCGTGGTACAGCCAATTATAGAAAAGGGTGCCAAATTTATAAGTCCAACATTGACAAATCAATCCCAATACACAATAATAAGAGCTTGTAATGAGTTCAGGTTCGACAAAGGCACCAGCCATTGGTTTATCGCAAACGCTGAAATCTACGGAATCAATAATGCACAACGGAGTTTTTTAATTTTTATATGTACGTGATAATTGCTTAATGATTTATCATTATCATTAATAACATAAATTTTCATGCCCCGAGAATTACACCATGTTAAAAAAAATACCCCTGGCTAGTACATTAGTAACATGTTTGCCTAGCATTCGCATGGCAACAGATCGATCCCCGCCAGGGACCGTGAGTTTAAGCTGTTTACTGGGGAGACCACTGCAGTGGTAGGGCACTGCAAGGGGGGGGGGGGGGGGTTGGGCTTGCCCAGCTGACGTTCTGGTGAGCATCTATTCTGATGAAACTGGAAATGAAACCAAACATCTTTAATAATACTTAAGGTGCAACTGTATAAAAGAAATAATCGACGGATACACGTTCAGTACAAAATACCCGTTTTACTTTTAAATAATCATGGTCCACTATCAAATAACAGAGTTTTAATAAGTAACAGAGTTTAGATCTAAGGTTAGTAAATAATGGTATATAGTGCAGTTGCTTTCTTTAATGTCGATACACTTGGAAACTGAGGTTACACCCAACATACCGACAACGTAGCGATAACCCATCACAAATAGGGTTAGATTCTCATAATTACACAACTTATGATGTGTCTCTCACTTGAATCAAATACAAATAATACATGGAATAGTATTATTACTCACACAAACCTATGTCATTTGGTAAACGTTCTTTTAGTGGAGTACAGAGATTCATGAAGAAAACTGTACATGTACAGTCTGTGGTATTGCTAAAGGTCAGAGAACACTAGTGACAAGATTATCTCCTGGATGGGGTAAAACGATATGACATCCTGGAAGACCCGATTGCCACAGAGTTTACCTTAGATCTTCCAAACATTAGAAGGGAAGGGTTACACAACCTTCCTTAATAATCTAAAAAAAATAACAGTGAAAGGTTAAAGATTGAAACTCCTGGATAAAAGCCAATGAGATAGGAAGTTTCGTAACTCGTTGGACAAAGACCAGTGAGGTTACATATGAGGTTATGTTTGGGGAATGGCCATAAAAATCAGTCATGAGATTTTTCTTTCCTGCAAACTATTAAAAGGGCTGTCAAAATTATTCTGGTTTTTTTTTTTCCAAGTGATTCAGAACTTCTAAGAACACAAATCATCACCCGAATGCGTTGCATATGGACACAAAATGGAGGTACCCCTTTCAAGGATATAAATATCTAACCTAAAAATAGAGGACGAATGAAACCAAATTAAGGTACTTTAAATTAAGAACCTCTACCCACCTTCTTTGTGTTCTATAACAACTCTCTTCTTTAACCATCACCCAACCCCTCTCTCTCTCTCTCTCCTCTCTCTCTCTCTCTGATGACCTAACAACGAGACCTAATTACCAAGAAATAAATCGTCTACTCTTGCAAAATACAAGACTAAATTCTCCAGCGGCTTAATCGCCCCTCCTTAATTGTTGCAATTAAGTTAACAAATATGCTCGGAGGTGGTTAATGACCAAAGGCACCGCTCTAACAATGATGACAACAGCCCAGACGGACGGCATCCTAGATATCCCGAAGCAAGCAAAACAATCACATATCCATGAATTGAAGTAAAAACTAAATAAAACTCATCAGAGAACATACACAGGTGACCGGTTTTTTTTAATGAGGCATATTAAATATCAAAACATAAGAAACAAACACAAATATAGGATATGTTTAAAATAAAAAGGAATAAATGAATAAGATTACACTCTTTGGGACGGTTAACAACCTTATCCCTTTACCAAGCACACGTTAGGGGAAAATCCCCTTATTAAGTACAAGTTTGGGGAAAATCCCTCATTAAGTACAAGTTTGGGAAAATCTTCTTATCAAGCCGAAGTTTGGGGCAAATCCTCATATCAAGAAGGTTGGGGAAAATTCTCTTATCAAGCTGAAGTTTGGGGAAAATCTTCCTATCAAGCTGAAGTTTGGGGAAAATCCTCTTATCAAGAAGTTTAGGGAAAATCCTCTTATCAAGAAGTTTTGGGAAAATCTTCCTATCACGCTGAAGTTTGGGGAAAATCCTCTTATCAAGAAGTTTGAGGAAAATCCTCTTATCAAGCAGAAATTTTTGGGCAAATCCCCTTATCAAGTAGAGGTGGAGAAAATCCCTCTATCAAGCACAAGTTTGGTGAAACAATCCGCTTATCAAGAACAAGTTTGGTGGAAAAAACAAAGATAAAGGTAGACTTTGTACTCTAAAAAATAAAAAGTAGTCTTGGACATCGAAAAAAAATATATAAGCCCTCCTAAGGAAGAGGCAATGGGGGAACATGGAAGCAGAAGAGAATTCCGAGAGTCAGCTCAATATAACAAAACCTTTAAATATCCCTAAATAAAAGATAAACCTGAAACAGAGGAAAACAGAAGAAGAGAATTCCACGAGGTACCCAGATTAAAGCTATTCTTTTTAAAGGTACACAATAAAAGGGAATCCATTACCAGAGAGCAACGCATTGCCCTCACGCTGGCAAATTAGCCAAATTCTCAAACACTGTAAAACAATGAACGTAGGGGGCGGGGGGGGGGGGGGGAAGGTAAGGGTAGGTGGAGAGGGGGTGTGCAATTACGCGTACGAGGAATGAATTATTGCTGGGCGCGAGGGGAGGAGGGGTGGGGGTGGGGGGAGGGGTGATACAATGAGAGGGATGAATTACACAAAAGGGGATGCAACGAGTAAGTGATAAATATATCTATCAACCCTAAAGAGGAAATAATCCGACGCGATGGAACTAGGAATTCATATCACGTGATGCTCAGAAGTCGGTCGTAAATTACCACATTCCGAGTGATAAATCCAAAGTTTTGGGAACAAATGTAAAAGTAAATACTGCTGTGTTTACATCTCAATGTGGGACTTTTCCTGGAAATGTTATGAATTACGTAATGTCTTAGAATGTCGATGTATAAAGATATTAACGTATAAAAATGTTTTATTTTAATGTTGCTATTCATAAGATATTTTATTTTTCCATTTTTCCTTTCCTCACTGAGCTATTTTTCTTGTTGGGGCCCCTGGGCTTATAGCATCCTGCTTTTCCCTCTAGGGTTGTAGCTTAGAAAGTAATAATAAAAATAAAAATAATAATAATAATAATAATAATAATAATAATAATAATAATAATATGCTTTTAAGTCTAGGTAAAATATCACAATATTATTTTGCTTATATTCTTGCACTCTCATGACAACAAATAGAATGTGAAGGACTTGCTTGGCCAGCAATCTTTCACAAATGAGACTGAATATATATATAAATAAAAGATAAAAAAAGAATCCCAAACGTAAACTAAAGACCTAGGAATAAGAGATCCTTTCCTTCGTCGTTTAAAAAAGAAAAATATAAACCACTATATCGGTGTGTTCATCAAATACCAAATGGCAGAAAAAAAAAAAAAGCACACACACACACACACACACACACCTGTCAGCTCTAAACTGAGATGCCGAGATGTAGGCTCTAATCAAGTGTGTATGTTTACAAAATTACTTATTTTTTTTTTTTTTTTTTTTACTTTACAAAGAATGTAATTTATACTTCTTTATCTTGATCAATGCTTCGCTCTGGTACATATTCACATATTGATCAACATCTATGGCTACGTTTCCTGATTTGTATTTAATTGACAAGTCGCAGACCTCTCGTTACTGATATTAATTTGGAATAAAACTTTAATAATAAAAGTTGAAAATAATTTAACAATAGGGGTTGATAATGATTCACTAATGAGAGAGAGAGAGAGAGAGAGAGAGAGAGAGAGAGAGAGAGAGAGAGAATATAGATGAAGAATTTAGACTACAGATATCATAAAGCCTTCTTAATACTTCTCGTGTAGGAATACCCTTGAAGAAACAAGTGGTTAATCAAACGTTATTCGACACCTGAAATATTTTTAACAATATAAAGAAACGAGAAACTAAAGTGGAAGAAAAGTCAAAAGACTAAGAGGAAAAAGTAGTAAAGTATCTGGTATTAAATGTCAAACGAAGCTCTTAGGAGTCCAATAAGGTTGATTTATCAAAAGTTTTGGGTACAAAGTAATTAAAACTGAAAAGAACAAGAGACACATATGGAGCGTGCCTAGTAGGATGGAAGGTAAAGTGCAGGTTGCAGATGGCAGGATGCCAAATACAAAGAAGGAGGAAAATAGGACTTACGACTTGCTTCACACGAGCAGATTGATGCCGTCCGGTTTTGTCCGCGCGGATTATTATTATTATTATTATTATTATTATTATTATTATTATTATTATTATTAGCTAACCTACAACCCTAGTTGGAACTGCAGGCTATTATAAGCCGAAAGGCTCCAAAAGGGAAAAATAGTCCAGACGGAAAGGAAATAAGGAAATAAATACTCTATGTGAGAAGTAATGAACAATTAAAATAAAATATTTTAAGAACAGTAACAACATTAAAACAGATTTTTTCATGTATAAACTATAAAAAGACTTATGTCAGTCTGTTCAACATGAAAAAAAAAATTGCTGCAAGTTTGGACTTTTTAAGTTCTACGGATTCAACTACCTGATTAGGAAGATCATTCCACAACTTGGTCCATAAGCCAGTTCGTCTGCACTTTAAAAAGACACAGACCTAATGTGTTACTCAAAAGTAAACTGGCTGTCAAGAATCAAACCTAAAATTTTAACAGAGTCATCAAGAGTTAAAAAACATTATCAATGCTGAGATCCGGATATTGAGGAGAAACTTTCCGTGACATATTTACAATCATACTTTGAGTTTTGTTAGGTGAAACTTCACACCCCATAATTTGCACCATGCACTAATTTTAGCTAGATCTCTACTATTGGATTTAGCAACCCCAGATCTACATTCAGAAGATGGAATTGATGCAAAGAGAGTAGCATCATTTGCATATGAAACAAGCTTGTTTTCTAGGGCAAACCACATGCCATGTGTATATAGTATGAAAAGTAATGGGCCAAGAATTCTTCCCTGAAGAACACCTGATATCATATTTCTATACTCATCATGGTGCCCATCAATAACAACTCTGCGATCTAGATCTTAAAAATTCAATAATGATGCTGAGAAAAGACCTACCGACTCCCAGCAGTTTGAGTTTGAAATCAAGGGCCTCATGGTTAACATGATCAAATACAGCATTAAAATCAAACCCAATCATATGAACTTTTGCCCACAATCAAGGGATTTCTGTACAGCATTGGAGATTGTAAGAAGGGCATCATATGCTCCAATACCTTTACAAAAACCAAATTCAAAACTAAAGAATAGATGATTACCTTCCGAAAACCTATTTAGACCTTTTGTCAAAAGACGTTAAACATTTTTAGATAATATGGGAGTTAGGGAAATTGGACGGTAATCATTTGGACTTGAGCTACCACAAACACACTGAAATAGTGTACTAACATTACCGATTCTCTAACAAGTGATAAAAGTTCCTCTTCTAACTAACTTGTGCAAAATAACATATAACTTTGGAGATAAGAAATCTACAGTCTTTGTAAAAATACGATGGAAAAATACCATTTGGGTCTACACCTCCATAAGCATCAAGGATCATCAAGAGAGCTTTAATTTCACGAGATCGAAAAGCTAAACTAGTTAGTTTAGCTTTAGGAAAACAGGAATGAGGAAGATTATGACTCTCATAACTCTGCTCTCTGTCAAACACATCAGACACAAGGGTTTCCTTTTCTTTTGGATAGTGAGTGACAGAGCCATCTGGTTTAAGTAAAGGAGGAACTGTTGCATCTACACCAAAGAGTACAGATTAAAGGGTAGTCCACCACCTATGTTCCTAGGTTGAACCAGAATGGGTTTTTATGGTTAAATTGTATTCCTTCAGTTAAAGCATAAACTCTATGAGCAAAAGCTCTAAGCTGGGTATAGTTATTCCAAGTCAAATCTGATCTGTTACCCTTCCAAAGATGATAGGCCTCCTACTTATTCAAATAAGCACGTCTATAATCATCACTGAACCATAGTTTCTTTCACTTGGTACCTTAGCACACGAGAAAGGATACGCCTATCAATCATATTGACTAGTTACTTATTCAAAGGAACGACAGGATCAACACTATTGTGCAGCTGTGACCAACTCAAGCTCAAAGGATCACTCAAAATGCCATTCCAGTCTACCTTAGATTATAATACATTAGAGAACAGGCTGATCAGTCTTCACTAATAATGAAATCAAGGCATGGTCAGATGTTCCAACTGGAGAGCCAACCTTACTAGTTATAACGCCAGGGGAGTCTGTGCATATGGGGTCCAAGTAATTACCAGACCTGTGAGTCGCTTCACTTACGATTTACTCACAGCCCGATTCAGAGGTAAAGTCCAAAGCTCAGTAGGCGAAACAGAATTTAACCACCCCCTGTGGTGAACACTGAAATCACCAACAGAAACAAAAGAGGAGTTTCTATCATCTTATTGTATCTTAGAAATAATGGTAAGAAGACAGTCGAAGATAGAATCATCCATGTCTGGATTCCGGTTGGTCGAACACAAATAGAAGTTGTTATGCCATCCACAAACTTTTATTACCTGAATCTCATGACATACACATTCATAGCAAGACTTAAGAGAAGCAGGGTACTCAGTTCTAATATACACCGCCAGAAATCAATGAAGACTAATGGAGAGCTTTACACGCTGCCCGCTCGGAAGAATTTCCGAGCGGTATTGATTCCCGCGTGCAATGCTAACCCGTGCGATTCCATCATGGCGAATTATAGAAACTACAATGCCGCTCGAGAAAAATCCTCTCGTGTGATGACATGCCTCTTAACGAGCGTAAATATTTCCGTACAGAAAAAATCCGGCAGAGTTCTTTTCGGTGAATGTCGCCTGCTAGTTAAAATGTTTTCAAAAGTAATTAAGCTAAACGTTTCAATATATCTCTAAACGCGAATATTACCTGAATATTTAATTTCCACAGGTAAATTATATTTTTCTTGTCATAATATTCATGCTTCAATCGACCGGCCATGTTTCATTAAAATAAGTACAAAACCTGCAAATCGAAGTATCAATGCGTAGATTATGACTCAAGAGGAGAAGAGAGAGCGGTTTTGGCAATAACGTAAAAACATATTTACCAATTGAAAAGTTTGTTTCATGAATCAGTGATTACAAATATATGTTGGATATTTTGACTGACAATTGAAGAAAATAAAATTTCATAAAATGAACAACCCATGGGACGGTTGACACACCCACAGTAACTAACGGATATTGTGGCCTGGTCGCCGACTTGACTTCAGTTATTAGAAACCATTACTTCAATAGCAGGCAGAGAGAGAGAGAGGAGAAGAGAGAGAGAGAGGAGAGAGAGAGAATAACTTATTGCTTACTAGAATCACAAGCTGAGTGTACACATTCATAAGTATATATCCCGTATCCTTGGTTGATATTGACATTATATGAGAGAGAGAGAGAGAGAGAGAGAGAGAGAGAGAGAGAGAGAGAGAGAGAAACTGTTGCAGTGACAGGAAAGAGATCTGAAGATGATATGCGGGGTGAGTCGTGCATCAGGAGATATACCCTTGATTCAACAACGCTAAATACAAAAAAAAGTAAGGGCAACACTATACAAAATAAGAATAAATGTCTAACTATAGTTAATAATTCATACCATTTGAATAAAATACAAATGTTTTTAAAATTGAATTTAGATGTCCGACTTCGCTACCTAAACAAGGATGCTGACAGGCCCAAGAAAATAATGAAAAAATCTGTCTATAATAGTACATCTTTTAAAACAATAAAAGAACCAAACAAAGGGTAAAAAAATAATTTCATGAACATGGTTTCTTACTGATATTGACCCTAACTAAACTATGGACTTCCATTTACATTCTCACTGAAGTAAGACCGGGTCAAAATTCTGAGTAAAAAGAAAGAAAAAAAAAAAGAATAAATTACAACTCCGAGAAAAGGTAGGAAATACGGCCAAATAAAATAATCAAGAAAAGTAACATAAGATTATGCCTTATATTGACAAAAAAGTATAACTATTTAATTTTAGTTGGACTTACAACATCTTTCGCTGTCGGAAATTCAATGGGTCCACAAGACTCAAAAAAAAAAAAAAAAAAAAAAAAATAAAAAACCTCATTGTTTGGTTAAAATTGTTAAAAGTTTTCTTCGTACGGTGAGTTTCTTAACCCTTCATTATCTTCTTATGTGTCCGTAATGTTGATTTTCTAAGCAACTTTCTAAATTATTCTTCGTCTTGTTAACTTTACAATATCTTCTTGGTGTAAAATTAACAGGCATACACGAGACGAAGAGAAATTGGCTTTCCTATCTTCAATATTTCCGCCGATCGTTACTGTAACACAAACATCCCGATTAATTGAATAGAGAGAGAGAGAGAGAGAGAGAGAGAGAGAGAGAGAGAGACGTATCAGCTCACTGTAGCACAAACATCCAGATTAATTGAATATGGATGTCATCATTTTAGTTCTGAATTTTTCTATGAAAAACCCCAAATGAGAGAGAGAGAGAGAGAGAGAGAGAGAGAGAGAGAGAGAGAGAGACCTACCAGTGTCACTGTAACCCAAACATCCAGATTAACTGAATATGGACAAGTCATCTTAGTTATTATTATCATTATTATTATTATTACTAGCAAAGCTACAACCTTAGTTGAAAAAACAAAATGCTATAAAACCAAGGGCTCCAACAGGGAAAAGTATCCCAGTGAGGAAAGGAAAAAAGGAAAAATAAAATATCTTAAGAACAACACTACCATAATAAATATTTTCTATATAAACTATAAAAACTTTAACAACACAAGAGGAAGAGAAATAAGATATAATAGTGTGCCCGAGTGTACCCTCAAGCCAGAGAACACTAACCCAAGACAGTGGAAGACCATGGTACTGAGACTATGGCACTACCCAAGACTAGAGAACAATGGTCTGATTTTGGAGTGACCTTCTCTTAGAAGAGTTGCTTACCATCGCTCATGAGCCTCTTCTACTCTTACCAAAAGGAAAGTAGCCACTGAACAATTACAGTGCAGTAGCTAACCCCTTGGATAAAGAGGAATTGTTTAGTAATATCAGTGTTGTCAGGTGTATGAGGACCGAGGAGAATTTGTAAGGAATAGGACAGACTATTCGGTGTATGTATAGGCAAAGGAAAAATGAACCGTAGCCAGAAAGACGGATCCAATGTAGTACTGTCTGGCCAGTCAAAGAACCCCATAACACTGAGTTTTTCAATGAAAAACCCTAAATGAGAGAGAGAGAGAGAGAGAGAGAGAGAGAGAGAGAGAGAGAGAGAGAGACCTATCAGTCTCACTATAACACAAACATCCAGATTAATTGAATATGGATAAGTCATCTAAGATCTGATTTTTTTTTTTAAAACTCCAAATGAGAGAGAGAGAGAGAGAGAGAGAGAGAGAGAGAGAGAGAGGGTAATTATACCAAACCTTCATATATTCACGTCAAAGGAGAAAATAAATGAATCTGATGTTCCCAAGGGAAAAAAGGGGGTGGCAATGGAAGGGGCTTCACCTGGTCCCTGACTTAATAGTTATATTTCTTCCTCCCTTCTTCTCGGCCCCCTTTTTTTAGGGACTTATACATATGTGAGTTACTAGACTTTTTTCCTCTAACTCTCTCATGTCTTTCCTTCATTCTGAGTCACCTTTTTTCCTCTAACTCTCTCATGTCTTTCCTTCAATCTGAGTCACCTTTTTTCCTCTAACTCTCTCATGTCTTTCCTTCAATCTGAGTCACCTTTTTTCCTCTAACACTCTCATGTCTTTCCTTCAATCTGAGTCACCTTTCTATATCTTCTCAACCAGCCCGTCTTCCCTTATTCCTCATCCATTACATTCATTCCCAGCTGATTGCCCACTCAAATAACTTCCAATCCCACAGTCATTTATTTTTTCATTATGAAGGGCAAAAGGGGATGGCATCAGACTTCTTTTTTTTTCCTGTTCCAAAACCTCAATTTCACATTCATTTCTCCTACATTTTTCCTCCCTATTTTCACTCTCTCTCTCTCTCTCTCTCTCTCTCTCTCTCTCTCTCTCTCTCTCTCTCTCTCATTTCAAAGGTCTGGCCCCAATATATACAGCCGTATGCCATCACCTCTCTCAGGAGGGAATGAGCGGAGGAGGGCCGGGAGGAGAGATTGTCCCCCTAGGGAACGAAAACCAATTTGTAACCATCTCTGGGGGACACCAGCAATTTTAATCCACTGAGCCTCGCTACTGGTGCTGCTGTCTGCTGATGCTGCTGCTGCCGCTGCTGTTGTCGCTTCCATACCGTGGGAATCGAGGGAGGAAGACCAAGGGATAATCGACACCCTCTTGCTCGCTCGATCTTTCCGGGAGGAATAATCGAGTTTGGGCAAGTGCCTCGACTATATTAGCACTTGATATAACCACTTTGAAGAAAAGGGGTAGCCCTTTATATTATTTTCATCACTAGTTAAGCTATAACCCTAGTTGAAAAAGCCGGATGCTATCACCCCAAGGGCTTCATCAGGGATAAAATGGTCCAGTGAGGGATGTAAATAAGGAAATAAATAAACTGCAACATATGTAATGAACAATTAGAATATTGTAAGAACAACAACAATTTTCAAATCGATCTTTCATATATAAAATATAACAAGTTCTGAAAAAGCAGGATGCTATCAGTCCAAGGGCTCCAACAGGGAGAAAATAGTCCAGTGAGAAATGGAAACAATGAAATAAAAGAGGTAATTAATAATTAAAATCAGATACTTTAGGAACAGTAACAACACTAAAATAAATATTTCATATATAAACAGAAGTAATGAGCAATTAAAATGAAATATTATAAGAACAGTTATAACATTCAAATCGCTCTTTCATATATAAACTATAACAAGTTTCGTGCTAAGTCTTTCACAGAGCATCAATGAGTTTTGGCATCGCTCGATTTTATCAACAATTATTATCATAAATATTTGCTGGAATTTCCCCTGTCTCGTTCTATATAGAGTTAATCAATCATGTAATTCTTTTATTAAAGCTTTTCACTTTACATACTCTACAATTAAAGAGGAATCAACTGGATTTTAAGAGTCATGGTTTTATTGAATTATTTTCAACATGGGGTTCATCTTGACACTACATTCCAGTCTCAGTAAGTAGAGGTTCTGTATAAACGAACTAAAATGAAATTAATGTCCTTTAAAATACCTGAAAACATTTTTTATTATTTCTCCGTTATACACAAAAATCAGATAAAATAAGACTCCACGACATGGAACACTGTAAAAGGCGTTCTCAGGAATAAAATAGCACAGTAAAAAAAAATGGGTTAGAGTTCTCCTGCTTGAGGGTACACTTGGGCACTCTGTCTAATTTATCTTCCTCTTATTTTGTTAATGTTTTTATAGTTTATATATGAAATATTTATTTTAGTGTTGTTACTGTTCCTAAAATATCTTATTTCAATTATTAATTACCTCTCTTATTTCCTTGTTTCCTTTCCTCACTGGGCTATTTTCCTGTTGGATCCCCTGGGCTTATAGCATCTTGCTTTTCCAGCTAGGGTTGTAGCTTATCAAATAATAATAATAATGATAATAACAATAATACAAAAAAATCAATACCAACACCAATAACAACAACAGAAATAGTAACAACTAACTTCCCAAACGGCATCACCCATCAAAAAAAAAAAAAATATATATATATATAATTTCTCCCCAATAGAATAATACTACCGTGACATTTCACATTTCTAGTTCCTTTCCGCTACATGGAACGAGCGGGGAGATTTCTTTGCTGAAACTGTAAAATAGCTCTGCGAGATAATGTAATATAATATTCAATAAATCCAGCGTGGAGGGTTTTCAACGCTGTAGGTTGAAAAGGGAATATATTCATTCCGTGACACCAAGCTCAAAGTGAATACTTTTATGTTTATAATATCCTGGTTTTAATATTTTCTAAAGAAATTCTTCACGATTAAATAATGTTATATGCAAGTCTACAGTATATTTATCTATGTAAAGCAAATGAGATAATCGTGGACGTATTTCATGATCTATCATGATTTATGGAAATTTTAAATCATTACGCTTATTTTTATCATTATTATCATCATTATTTATTATTATTATTATTATTATTATTATTATTATTATTTTTACTTTAAGCTACAACCCTAGTTGGAAAAGCAGGAGGCTATAAGCCCAGGGGATCCAACTGGAAAAATAGACCAGTGAGGAAATAAAATGAAATAAAAGAGGAAATTAATAATTAAAACCAGATACTTTAGGAACAGTAACAACACTAAAATAAATATTTCATATATAAACTATAAAACTTCAACAAGTGAGATAAATTAGATAGAATAGTATGCCCAAGTGTACCCTCAAGCAAGAGAACTCTAACCCAAGACAGTGGAAAACCATAGTATACAGGCTATGGCATTACCCAAGACTAGAGAACAATGGTCTCATTTTGGAGTGCCCTGCTCCTAGAAGAGCTGCTCACCATAGCTAAAGAGTCTCTTCTACCCTTACCAAGAGGAAAGTAGCCACTGAACAATTATAATGCAGTAGTTAAACCCTTGTGAGAAGAGCTGTTTGATAATCTCAATGTTGTGAGGTGTATGAGGACAGAGGAGAATATAGGCCAGAGTATTCGGTGTATGTGTAGGCAAAGGGAAAATGAACCGTAACCAAAGAGAAGGATCCAATGTAGTAATGTCTGGGCAGCTAAAAGGATCCAATAACTCTCTAGCGGAAGTATCTAAACGGGTGGCTGGTGCCATGGCCAACCTACTACCTAATGGATAATAAACTGTTTTATATAGTCTTCCAAATTAAATTTCATCAATTGAATTAATTTTTAGAGGATAGAGCTCAAAATGTGAATGGTTATCCTGACAATCCAAATTGTGAATGCATTTTCTAAATCATTATCTAACTGCTAATTAATATCCATAATCATCCATTAGAAACTTAACATAAGAGCGAATAGTTATACAAGAAAATAATGTATATACTAGACTGTTGGTGATGATATTATCTAGTCACTACATGATTACTAAATATTTCACAGCAAATACAAAAACATATCACCAATTGAATTTACTTTGTATGAAATGTGTGAATATACTTATGAAAATATGAAATAGAAAGTGAATATTTCTTCCACTACAACTTTCAGCAATTGCATAAGCAAATTTTACTCTCGAGAGATAATTTCGCAGAGAAAAAGTTTGTCATTTCTCAAGGCCACTGGGGATAACCTCGCCTCTATTCACCTTAACTTTGCATTTAATTTGACTTATGGCCTTCAATTTCTTTTTTTTTATTTCCAAGGAGTCACGTTTAACTTTCGTTTTTGAGAGAATGCCAAAATTAGATATATCTCTTTCTCATTTATATATATATATATATATATATGTATGTATATATACAGTATATATATATGCATACATATATATATATATATATATATATTATATAGCATAAATTATATATACATAAACAAATATGATATGTATATGCGTGTATATATATATATATATATATACATATATACACACACATATATATATATATATATAGAGAGAGAGAGAGAGAGAGAGAGAGAGAGAGAGATTCCCTATCGCTTGGGGCCAATTGGAATTCTTAATCATTTTAGCCCCAGTTTATGAATCCAGAGCAAATATAAAGCTGTCTCTAATTAATACATATCAATAAGCAATTGAAAAACTTTTAGGACACAAGAGAGGTATTTCCATTAACTGTATACGAGAATTTTTTTTTCTACATTCCTTTTGTTGCCGAAATTCTGCAATAGATCTACACGTGCTAGGAATAACTATTTTGCGTACCATTTTAATTGATTGAAAATTGAATAATGATAATAATATCATCCACTGTTATGTGAGCATCTTAACGACTGAGATAGACGCGATCGAGCCGAGTCCTCAATTAAGTCAAGTCCACATTATGACCAAACACTCCTCGCAACCCATCCGTGTATCATCAGCTGGGATTTTGACAAAGGGTTGTGTGTGTGTGCGTGTGCGTGTGGTAAATCTAAAAACTTATTTTAAATCAACATTACAGTAAATAAATGTAGTGAGAGTAAAAGGAAGGAATTGTTATTGTCAAACAAGTGAACCTTGACTCTCATGTGAAATGAGCAGTATATATATATATATATATATATATATCTGCAACCACCACGCGAACGCAATTAACAGACAAGAACGA
>NC_090762.1:45303773-45308773 GCF_036898095.1 Palaemon carinicauda | reverse complement strand
TAGAAGCAGTAAAAGATTTTAAAAAGTTACAATAGAAATTGACACTTTTAGAAGCAGTGAAAGATTGTAAAAAGTTACAAGAGAAATTTAAACTTAAAGAAGCAGTGAAAGATTGTAAAAAGTTACTAGAGAAATTGACACTTTTAGAAGCAGTGAAATATTGTAAAAAGTTACAAGAGAAATTTAAACAGAAGCAGTGAAATATTGTAAAAAGTTACAAGAGAAATTGACACTTTTAGAAGCAGTGAAAGATTGTAAAAAGTTACAAGAGAAATTTAAACTTATAGAAGCAGTGAAAGATTGTAAAAAGTTACAAGAGAAATTGACACTTTTAGAAGCAGTGAAAGATTGTAAAAAGTTACAAGAGAAATTTAAACTTAAAGAAGCAGTGAAAGATTGTAAAAAGTTACAAGAGAAATTGACACTTTTAGAAGCAGTGAAAGATTGTAAAAAGTTACAAGAGAAATTTAAACTTAAAGAAGCAGTGAAAGATTGTAAAAAGTTACAAGAGAAATTGACACTTTTAGAAGCAGTGAAAGATTGTAAAAAGTTACAAGAGAAATTGACACTTTTAGAAGCAGTGAAAGATTGTAAAAAGTTACAAGAGAAATTGACACTTTTAGAAGCAGTGAAAGGTTGTAAAAAGTTACAAGAGAAATTGACACTTTAGAAGCAGTGAAAGATTGTAAAAAGTTACAAGAGAAATTTACACTTTTAGTAGCAATGAAAGATTGTATAAAGTTAGAAGAGATTTATGTTTAGTGACAATGCCCCATCAAGCAGGACAATGCCAAAGAGATTGACCATATATACATATGATCAGCGCCCAAGCACCCTCTCCACCCAAGCTAGGACCAAGGAGGGCCAGATAAGGGCTGCTGATTACTCAGCAGATAGACCTATAGGCTCCCCCAAATACCCCGTCCTTATCTCACAAGGATGGTGAGTTTGTAGCAAGCAAAGAAACTAACAAGTTCAGGTCAATCTGCTGAATGATACCGAACGCAGTACTTGTTTGAAGTTCACCCTACGTGATAAATATTATTGACAAAATACTGTACAAAGCTCTATATCATTGCTCACACTGATGTTGCTTTAATGAGAATTACAACTGCAACTCTATTATACGACATTGTTTGTGTTGAATGCTAATAAAAAATGGTAGAAACAATTCAGGTAAACTCACGGTGTAGGAACTGAAATGGTGAGAAACGTGGAGATTTATAGGTGGTTGGACAATGTTAGCGTAGACGAATAGAAGAATCAATAAGTTCTCCGATGGTTTGGTAGTATGAGAGGAAAGGAGGATGATAGGTTGGTGAACGTTAAGCGGGAGGAAGAGATGAAGACATAGAAAGTGCTGGGAGGAATTAGAAAGGAAAGACATTATTTATCATGAAATGAAAAACCATATGGAACTTAGAAGCTGACCTGTGCAATATATGTATAAGAGTTTAACATACTTCTCACTAGTGTTCTGTGTAGGGGTGTAAAACACAGTTAATACAGCGTTTTTTTTTTTTAATAAGTTTCATCCATGATATGATAGTTTAAGTGTGAATGTATTAGCGGTTAAGCCCTTGTTTTTCTATCTGGAATCACCCCTCACCTTTCAATCTTATACTCATGCAATATTTTTGTACTGCTGCAGGGCTATAGATGATTCTATTACTTCTCATTTGTTCCTCTCATACGTAATTGTCGGTGTGTGTATATATATATATATATATATATATATATATATATATATATATATATATATATATATATATATATAGAAAAACCATGTGCTACTTTATTCTTGCTTAATCTTGTACATAACTCCTATAAGAGAACTAATCAGTTCAAATATTCTACAATCTTTCATAAAAATTAGTTCCGAATAAAAAATCTCTACTAGAGGTGTCATCTGACACCCCCCCCCCCACCCCAAAGAAAAAGATTACCCCCATACAACTTAACAATATCCCTCCCTGCAAACATCTAGACGATATCCACGTTACTGGATATGCAAAACAGAGCCGTTTCCGCCCGTGATAAATGAAAAATCCCGTGGGATACGGCCGGTTAAGGAAAGCGTTCATCCGGAGGCAGAGTGAGCAGACGGTTGAGGCCCTTCATTGGGCTCCTGGGATAGGATGGAGGGACCAGATGGCATGGTCCAAGGTCTGCTGTATTCCATAGACCTTGCCAGGGCCTGTCTCATGGTGGAAGTAAACGCTCTCTCTCTCTCTCTCTCTCTCTCTCTCTCTCTCTCTCTCTCTCTCTCTCTCTCTCTCTCTCTCGACTTAATGGTGTGTGCAAGACTGTTGCCCTTCTTACATAAAGGCGGCTTCCTCTACGGATTTGTGTTTGCCTAGTACTTCCTTTTTTCCTTTGAGTACTGCGACGGAATAATTACATTTCTAGGAAAAGTTAAGCTTTTTCAATCGATTATTTAATTTTATTCTTTTTCATGAGGCATTTACTTAATTTGTTCAATCTTTTTTATAAACATCTACTATTAATGATACTTATTTTATTCCTTTCCCTGCTTTAATACAATAATCAAACTACGAAAAACACCTTTCTATGGCTATTAATTATTCCCCCTGCGAGTATTTGAAGGCTTCATTAAATATAGTTTTTTTTATTATAATTATTTCATTACATTTTCACCTTTGCTTGTAATTCGATTCATTCATTAGGGAAGAAAAGAGTTACATTCAATTATCTCAATCTATTAGGTAGCATTTCTTAATTTATTACGTAAAGCCAAAATCATATTTGATACTATTATTACACAAAATCAAACGGTTATATCTTATTCTTCCAAATTACATAAGGGTAAAGGTGTTTGGTTTCAGCTCCAGTTTCATCAAACTAGATACTCACCAGAACGTCAGCCTGGAAAGCCCAACCCCTCACTGTGGTGCCAAACCACAGCTGTGACATCCCCAGTAAACAGCTTAAACTCACGGTCCCGGGCTAGGATCGATCTGTTACCATGCAAGTGCTAGGTGAACACGTTACCACATTACTAGCCAGGAGGCTAGTTAAATATGTCTTTATCACACAAAAATTAAGTTTTATTCGATGCCTTCATCAAACAGAACTAAAAAAGTAAAAGTATATTCTTGCCACATACAAAACTTAACAGGTAAAATTATATTGTTTTCCATACAAAACTTGTTAGGTAAAACTATATTTTTTTCTTCATACAAAACCTAACAAGTAAAACTATATCCTTTCTTCATAAAAAACTTAACAAGTAAAACTATATTCTTTCCTCATACAAAACTTAGCGGGAAAAACTACAATTTTTCTTCATACAAAATTCAACAGGTGAAAATATATTCTTTCCTCATACAAAACTTAACAGATGAAACTATATTATTTCTTCATACTATACTTAACAGGTAAAACTATATCCTTTCCTCATACAAAACTTAACAGGTACAACTATATTCTTTCTTCATACAAAACTTAACAGGTAAAACTATATTCTTTCCTCGTACAAAACTTCGCACTTATACTTGATTCCTTTCTCATATAAACCCTGACAGCTATACTTTAAAATTTCATTAAATAAACCCTAACAGTTATAAACCATCTTCCCGGCTACTTTTCATCTCACTTATAAATAACTACGTATTGAATTATGGTAGCTACGCCTGGAGACCAATTCAAAATTCTATTATCTTTCGCATCAATAATAGAAAAATCTTCTTTGGTTATCATCAGTGGTAAAAAGTAAAAAAGTGAAAAAGAAAAAATCTAGTTACATTAAGATGAAAAACTTTCGGGAATCTTATGCTTCTTAAGAATTAATTTGTTTGACTTTAGACTCTTATTTGATCTTTTTTAGCATTCTTGGAACACGGGGAGTATCTGTTTAGGAGTTCAATATATCAACTAGGGGATTTTTTTTTTTTTTTTTTTTTTTTTTTGTAATTTTCTGGGTGTCAAACGTTATCATAATTAGTAGGAGTTTCCTAGAGATTCCACAAGATTCATTAAGCATAATCTTGAAATTAGATATCTATGAAAGTTTGTCCTTGGATCAAAAAATTAATTAAAAGACATTTTTAGAGTTCTAATAATATTTTGTAAACCATCTTTTCTGGAAGTAAGATTCCAATAAATATAGTTAACCATTCAATAGATGGAAAGGGTTTAGTGTAGATGAAACTCTATCAACAAAGGCCTCGGGATTTGCGCATCACCATGATAGGTTGGTTTGCTATGAACGCTCAGACGAAAATCTCCCACCATCACCAAACCGTACTCCCTCTATCGTTCCACTTGCCAAACTCCAGACATGAATTGACATGTCTGAGGCCTTTGTCTTGCAGTGGACTAGAAACAGTTGCATTTGTTGTAAATCAACACTCACCCCTTGTCCTTGGTTTTCAGTTTTAGGTGTCCAGACAACATCCTAGTAACCCTTATCTACCGCTTAATAATAGGTTTTCCTAAATGCAATAACAGCAATTTGAATCGATTCACGTTCATATGTTCAAATAATATTAACGCTGATCTAAAGAGACATCTTGAAGCAAATTTACTCTTCAACAGACAAAAACTGTAACTTACATAATTTTTTTTTCTTTTAAAACAAGAAAAATCCCAAAAATCTTCCCTTAAATGAGGCAGATCCTTTAAAACCCTTAAGACGCTCTCCCTACACTGAGATGAGTCCCCAAAGTGACAACTTCATGAAAAGTGAAGTGGTAATTAAAAAGTCTTTGAGAGAGGGTGAACCCGTAAGATGACTAATCATTTATGAGGGGGTGGGGTGGGGCTCCAACAACACCTCCCCCCAAAAAGATGAAGAGGATAAAAACAAAGATATGTGGATTACTTTACTTCTATGTTCTTTTTTTTCATATACGGGCGGTCCTTTTACTCTTTGGAAACGGGATTAGCGAGCTAATGGAATGTTTATCCTTATAACATAAATATAAATATTTCGAATAAAACAAGAAGGACAATAATAACAACAACAACAGTAATAATGA
>NC_090762.1:45278773-45296273 GCF_036898095.1 Palaemon carinicauda | reverse complement strand
AAATTTCTGTTCTGAAGCAATCTAAGAAATACCGTACCGTAGAGAAATGTAAAATTTTATAATTTAGGCTCTGATACCAAAAAAAAAAAAACTTATTAGAAAAATACTCCTTTCTGCTTCAACCCTGTTAACTCCCAGTGGTGACATCAGCATAACTTCCGATATAGAAAATTCTTTCCAGACTACACATGCCCTACCCTGTTCCTAGTTATTAGAAAGCGCTCATTAACATCTTCCCATTAAATACCAACTTAATGTGATTTGGGTGATTTTAAATGATAGTTTCCTCTTTTAAATTTTGAAATAAATCACCATTTGCAGTGGAAAGAACTAAAGTAGCAAAATCTAAGATAAAAATATGAGTATAAAAATTGTAACAACCTCTATATACGTATATTCAAGATAATAGTACTCGTGGAGCATTCTAAGACGTTAGATCATACATAGGGAACTGATAGATATGATTTAGATTCACAGGTAAATGAAAGAACTGCAGGACAAGCGACTTCCACCCATTATTATTATTATTATTATTATTATTATTATTATTATTATTATTATTATTATTATTATTATTATTATTATTACTTGCGAAGATATAACCCTAGTTGGAAAAGCAGGATGCTACAAGCCCAGGGGCTCCAACAGGGGTAAATAGCTCAGCGAGAAAAGGACACCAGGAAATAAGAGAAGTAATTAAAATAAAATATTTTAAGAACCGTAACAACGGTTAAAATAAATATGTAACATATAAACTATAAAAACTTTAACAAAATAAGAGGAAGATAAATAGATACTGAGCCGGAGTGTACCCTCAAGCAAGAGAACTCTTAACCCAAGAGAGAGGTGGAAATTTGAATACAGTAAAATCAATCGAGCCTGATATTATTATTATTATTATTATTATTATTATTATTATTATTACTAGCCAAGCTACAATCCCAGTTGGAAAAGCATGATGCTATAAACCTAAGGGCTCCAACAGGGAAAAATAGCCCAGTGAGGAAAGGAAATAAGGAAATAAATAAATGATGAGAACAAGTTAACAATAAATTCTTCTAAAACAGTAACAACGTCAAAACAGATATGTCCTATATAAGCTATTAACAACGTCAAAAACAGATATGTCATATATAAACTATAAAAAGACTCATGTCAGTCTGGTCAACATGAAAACATTAGCTCCAACTTAGAACTTTTGAAGTTCTACTGATTCAACTACCCGATTAGGAAGACCATTCCACAACTTGGTAACATTAGGAATAAAACTTCTAGAATACTGTGTAGTATTAAGATAAATTCGTAAAATGAAAAAAAAGGGAGGATGAGTTATTGAGTCCGATTATTTACATTCTGGATTTATACACGAAGAGAAGATGGACTTTTAAAGAACGCGTATATAGCAAACAGTCAGTATTTGAATAGTTTGAGAAGTCACCTTTAAGAACAACATGAGAAAGATACCATTTCAAAATGTCCGATGGCTGGCTTGCCACGTAAGTAATCCATTGCATCTCACACAAGTGCTAAATTGTTTAAGTCACTCTTCCATCAAACAGCCATTAGTTTGATCCCAATCCTTGCTTGAATTGTATACAGTCAGGCATAATAACTCACAATTCGCATTCCGTGCTAGCGATTAATCACTCTCTTACCTGAATGGCTCTGTTACTGATGCGTCAAAATATTAGATATACAATATCCGTCAGGTCACTCAAGTGGTGTTGATTCCATTCGCTAAACATACTTTACTTAGTAAAAAGAGAGAGAGAGAGAGAGAGAGAGGAGAGAGGAGAGAGAGAGGGAGAGAGAGAGAGAGAGAGGAGGAGAGAGAGAGAGAGAGAGAGAATTGCTTTCACCTTTCAAGTAAACCTTCAGGTTATAAATAATAATAATAATAATAATAATAATAATAATAATAATAATAATAATAATAATAATAATAATAATAATAATAATAATAATAATAACTTTATAATAACACACTTTAATTAGTAGAGAGAGAGAGAGAGAGAGAGAGGAGGAGGAGAGAGAGAGGAGGAGAGAGAGAGAGGAGAGGAGAGAGAGAGAGAGAGGAGAGAGAGAGAGAGAGATAATTGCTCCCACCTTTCAAGTGAACCTTCAGCTTTGTTACTCTCCATAGTTTCAAAATTGAATCACGTTCAGATTCATCTTCAGCTAAAACCTCCTATTATCATCTCAAGGTCTGTCTGTCTGTCTGTTTCAGTCAATCAATCAATCAATCATATCTGTTTCATCTCTATTCGGAAACCGAAATTGCCAATCACTCTGACTGTTTGCATTTCTGATTATAGTACAATACCTTATACTATGTTTTTCCGGTTAATAATTGTATTTATAACATTTTTAACATACTGTATTATTTACTGTTTACTCAAAACGTAATTATAATACAAATTGCATACCTTACAACGCTCGATAATACAATCTTTAAAAAAGCCAATTCCTAAACTATACGATATAGACTGATATATGACCATTGAAAACAAACTTATAATTATGGCTCTCTAATTAAAACAAAATGTACCTTATTTAAAGCAGGTTAAATCAGAAAAATAAGTCAGGGCAAATTAAAAAAATATTAAGTTTTAATGTTAAATGTCAAACTACGTTGACTTACAAGACCTGACTATATTCAAAATCTAAGGGCAGGACGTGGGGGAAGGATGACGGGGGATATGTAGGGAGAGGGCCTTACGATTAAGGGGGGAGGGAGGAAAAAAAGGAGGCGAAGAAATCCTAATTGTGAGAAAAATATAGCACGAAATGGTAAATATTTCAGAAATTATAATCAGCGGAATTCCTAATCTAATTCAACAGAAATAACGCGAACTCATTACGACTAATTTTCCCTCTGACGATTAGTAATTAGCATGCATTTGTCATGTCATCGATCAATAGAAGAGAGTGTCAATTCAGATAACATGCAAAATTCCACATTCCAATATCCACCAACGTCCGTCGGGAGGGAGCGGGGAATGACGCACCTATCAGGTATATAATTATTATCATTATTATTACTTTTTAAGAAGAGTAACATTATGAAATAAGTATTTTCTATATGAACTATAAAAACTTTAACAAAATAAAAGGAAGGGAAACAAAACAGAACAGCGTGCCCGATTGTACCCTCAAGCAAGAGAACTTTAACCCAAGACAGTGGAAGACCATAGTACAGAGGCTATGGTACTACCCAAGACTAGAAAACAGTCGTTTGATTTTGGAGTGTCCTTCTCCTAATAGAGCTACTAACTATAGCCAAAGAGTCTCCTCTACACTTAACAAGACGAAAGTGGCCACTGAACAGTTGCAGTACAGTAGTTAACCTCTTGAGCGGGGAAGAATTGTTAGGTAATCCGTAAGGCAGAGAGGATTCAATGTTTTCTGTGCCTCCAAGTATTTCCTGTTACTGCAGTGCCTCTTAAGGAAAAAAATCTGTAAGACATATGGGATTCAATGTTTTCTGTGCCTCCAACTATCTTCTGTTACTGCAGTGCCTCTTAAGGGAAAAAATCTGTAAGGCACAGCTGATTCTAATGTTTTCTGTGCCTCCAAGTATCTTCTGTTACTGCAGTGCCTCTTAAGGAAAAAAAAAACTTGTAGGGCACAGAGGATTCAATGTTGTCTGTGCCTCCAAGTATCTTCTGTTACTGCAGTGCCTCTTAAGGAAAAAATCTGTAAGGCACAGAGGATTCAATGCTTTCTGTGCCTCCAAGTATCTCCTGTTACTGCAGTGCCTCTTGAGGAAAATATCTGTAAGGCACAGATGATTCAATGTTTTCTGTGCCTCCAAGTATCTCCTGTTACTGCAGTGCCTCTTGAGGAAAAAATCTGTAAGGCACAGATGATTCAATGTTTTCTGTGCCTCCAAGTATCTCCTGTTACTACAGTGCCTCTTAAGGAAAAAAAAAATTGTAGGGCACAGAGGATTCAATGTTTTCTGTGCCTCCAAGTATTTCCTGTTACTGCAGTACCTCTTAAGGAAAAAATCTGTAAGGCACAGAAGACTCAATGTTTTCGGTGCCTTCAAGTATCTCCTGTTACTACAGTGCCTCTTAGGGAAAGAAATCTGTAAGGCACAGAGGATTCAATGTTTTCTGTGCCTCCAAGTATCTGCTGTTACTGCAGTGTCTCTAAGGAAAAAAAAGACTTACAGGGCACAGAGGATTCAATGTTTTCTGTGTCTCCAAGTATCTCCTATTACTGCAGCGCCTCTTAAGAAAAATTTTTTTAAGGCACAGAGGATTCAATGTTCTCTATGCCTCCAAGTATCTCCAGTTACTGCAGTGCCTCTTAAGGAAAAAACCTGGAACGCACAGAGGATTCAATATTTTCTGTGCCTCCAAGTATCTCCTGTTACTGCAGTGCCTCTTTAGAGAAAAATCTGTAAAGCACAGAGGATTCAAAGTTTCCTGTGCCTCCAAGTATCTCCTGTTACTGCAGTGCCTCTTAAGGAAAAAATCTTTAAGGCACAGAGGATTCAATGTTTTCTATTCCTCCAAGTATCTCCTGTTACTGCAGTGCCTCTTAGAGAAAAAATTGTAAGGCCCAGAGGATTCAATGTTTTCTGTGCCTCTAAGTATCTCCTGTTACTGCAGTGCCTCTTAAGGAAAAATTCTGTAAGGCACAGAGGATTCAATGTTTTCTGTGCCTCCAAGTATCTCCTGTTACTGCAGTGCCTCTTAAGGAAAAAAATCTGTAGGGCATAGAGAATTCAGTGTTCTCTGTGCCTTCAAGTATCACCTGTTACTGCAGTGCCTCTTAAGGAAAGAAATCTGTAAGGCACAGAGGATTGAAATGTTTTCTGTGTCTCCAATTATCTCCTGTTACTGCAGTGCCTCTTAAGGAAAAAATCTGTAAGGCACAGATGATTCAGTTTTTCTCTGAGCCTCCAAGTATCTCCTGTTACTGCAGTGCCTCCTAAGGAAACAAATATATAAGGCACAGAGGAATCAATGTTTTCTGTGGCTCCATGTATCTCCTGTTTCTGCAGTGCCTCCTTAGGAAAAAAATCTGTAAGGCACAGAGGATTCAATATTTTCTGTGCCTCCAAGTATCTCCTGTTACTGCAGTGCCTCTTAAGGAAAAAATCTGTAAGGCACAGAGGATCAATGTTTTCTGTGTCTCCAATTATCTCCTGTTACTGCAGTGCCTCTTAAGGGAAAAATCTTTAAGGCACAGGGGATTCAATGTTTTCTGTGCCTCCAAGTATCTCCTGTTACTGCAGTGCCTCTTAAGGAAAAAAATCTGTAGGGCATAGAGAATTCAGTGTTCTCTGTGCCTCCAAGTATCTCCTGTTACTGCAGTGCCTCTTAAGGAAAGAAATCTGTAAGGCACAGAGGATTGAAATGTTTTCTGTGTCTCCAATTATCTCCTGTTACTGCAGTGCCTCTTAAGGAAAAAATCTGTAAGGCACAGATGATTCAGTTTTCTCTGAGCCTCCAAGTATCTCCTGTTACTGCAGTGCCTCCTAAGGAAACAAATATATAAGGCACAGAGGAATCAATGTTTTCTGTGGCTCCATGTATCTCCTGTTTCTGCAGTGCCTCCTTAGGAAAAAAATCTGTAAGGCACAGAGGATTCAATATTCTCTGTGCCTCCAAGTATCTCCTGTTACTGCAGTGCCTCTTAAGGAAAAAAAATCTGTAAGGCACAGAGGATTCAATGTTTTCTGTGCCTCCAAGTATCTCCTGTTACTGCAGTGCCTCTTAAGGAAAAAATCTGTAAGGCACAGAGGATCAATGTTTTCTGTGTCTCCAATTATCTCCTGTTACTGCAGTGCCTCTTAAGGGAAAAATCTTTAAGGCACAGGGGATTCAATGTTTTCTGTCCTCCAAGTATCTCCCTATGCTCTTGTGCCTCTTAATGGCACCATCTTGAAGGTGGTAGGTTAACCTTCTCGAAAAATTAGTTGTGTTCCAACCCAATAAGCAAACTGCATGTTGTATGATGACACCCACACTCCTAACTATCCCAGTTATATTTATATACCAGGTGTGACCTCTAGGCCTCTTCTGTGAGGGTGAAGCCCAAATGTTAAAAGCAAGTAATGATTAATCTTACATGTAAAACTTAGTGTACATAACAATATAATTATTACTCTCCGTTGGTAACTGATAATTTCCAATATACATACAGTTCATTCCTTAAATTTAAAGTAAAGGACAAAATTGAAGATAGAATACTAATATGCTTCCACGTAGTTGAGATTAAACACGACGGAAATTACATCCCAACATCTTGAAGTGTATTCCAATGTCTCAGACTCTAACAAACATCCAAACGAACCAAATAAGAAATACATCCACTGTTTCCATAAACTACTGATTCACATTTACCTCTTGTGAAATAATACCTCTCCGTTAAAAATGACTAAGAGATTACATGCTACATTACTTTGTCAATTCTAGTGTGGGATAATGCAGAAAGTATAGCTTTCACACAATTGTCTAGTCTTATCACACTGACCTGAAGAATATCAGCTTACATGGAACTTTCTTTTATTCTGTCCTGCATATTCATGAGTGAAATATGAAACTGCAGCCTCCAAGAACATTAATATTCAGCAAAAGACACTTAACGACAATTAAAATTACGCCTAAGCTTCTACCTCCACCACAAGATAATAAATTCTATAGCATTACTCGTGTGTAAATATATATATATATATATATATATACTGCATAAACATACACAGGATTATACATAAAATTGTATATATATGTATATATGCATATACAATGTTGTGTGTGTGTATATATATATATATATATATATGCTGTAGTATATATAAAACTGACATCCAAATCAATACCTGTAACATTTTCCTGTCAAGTGTTTTAAAAAATCTAGCTGAACACAGCCAAAAACAACAGATGTTCAGACACTGGCAACGCTGCCTCGTTTACAGGTGAACGCAAAGGCATGACTTACATCGGCCCACCCTCGCTTACCTGCCATTAATTCTCATCGGATTCATCCCGGCATTCCGAGCCACCTTGGGTCCTAATCGAAGACTTCAAAAGCAAGAGGTGTACGACGTCAAGACGAGGCAGGGTTTGGAGGTGTGATGGGAACGTAAAATCTGTACCACGTTCGGTACTTACGTTCCATTCATAGACGATCGGTCATGATATCTCATATACAAATTACAAGGGGAGAGAGAGAGAGAGAGAGAGAGAGAGAGAGAGAGAGAGAGAGAGTGTGTGTGTACTGACTAACATTAAATGATATAAAGTAAATATCTGGTACCGTTATATAACCTCTTGTATATAAGGAAGAAAAAATAGCTCCAGTTCATTCCGAAATTTTTATCATCATAACACACACACACACACACACACACATATATATATATATATATATATTTATATATATATATATATATATACTGTATATATAATACATATATATGTAAATATACCGTATGTATATATATATATATATATATACACACACACACACACACATTGCGAATATACACCAAAAATAAAAATTCAACCCACTGGTTAAACGCATTCATTGTTATTAAGGAAAATTGAATTACTAGCATCATATAACCTCTTGTAGACTGAGAATACTTACGGAAAATTTCATAAGCAATTTAAAGCAAGCGCGAAGCAGAGAGAGAGAGAGAGAGAGAGAGAGAGAGAGAGAGAGAGACTTTTTACACCAAGGCTCGCCGTCACAGCCAGCACCTTTAAGAACCAATCTCATAGGGTTTGACTACTTTAGCCATTGCAACTTCAAAGTTTGGCTGGAGAGTGGGATCTTCTTGGAAATTTTTGAAGGAAAGATATGTGATTCCATGACGAAGAATGAAATAAGTTCTGTCAGTAAAGTGTATAAAAACATAATGTATTATGGGAAGAACAGCCTGTGACCACGGGCAAAGATTTTTGCATAGCCTTTTTATAGTTTATATGTAAAATATCTGTTTTGATGTTACTGATTTGAAAAATTTTATTAGTTATTTGTCATATCATTTATTTATTTCCTTATTTCTTTTCCTCACTGGGCTATTTTCCCCTGTTGGGATCCTTGAGCTTATAGAATCTTGGTTTTATAATTAGGGTTGTAGATTAGATAATAATAATAATAATAATAATAATAATAATAATAATAATAATAATAATAATAATAATGAATTGAAAACAGTGATGTTACTGATATAAATTTAAAAATTCGTCTTTAACCAAAAAAAAAAAAAATAAATAAATAAATTAATAAATAAAAAAATAAGAAATAAAAAGAAATAAAAATGGAAAATGGAACACTAACAAAAAAGATGTAAATGTATTTCGGTATTGCTTGGTCTATCTATAGCTCCCTCTCATTTGTTCATTTCCTTTTAAATTCCTCTTTTAACCGTTCTTTCACACTTTATTCACTGTGCCTTCCAAACCATAAATACTGAAGAGTGAATCAGAAGATGTCTACAAACCAACGGAGAGAGAGAGAGAGAGAGAGAGAGGAGAGAGAGAGAGAGAGAGAGAGAGGAACTCCTACATTACAACCACTAAAAATGGCTAATGGTGCCGTAAAATGAACAAAATCAAATTGGAAACAACTTCGACATTCTTCTCCATGAAACTTTATTGCGTAAGAGTCAAGTTTCCTCTCATGATCTAAAGATTTCCTGATTATATTGGTGATTCGAATCCTTTATCCATTCTAGTTCAGCGAAGCATCTCAGATGTATGAGGTCAAAATAAAAAATGCAACAAGGCTCAGGGTATTCAATTTTACTGAATAAATGATCAGTAGGGCATTTTTCTGCATCCTATGAAAGTTTTGTGAGGATATGAGAAAAGGTTGGTGGAAGGGATTCTCCAATCCAAGATCAGTAGGACATTTTCTGCTTTCTATGAAAATTTTGTGAGGATATGAGAAAAGGTTGATGGAAGGGATTCTCCAATCCAAGATCAGTAGGACATTTTCTGCTTCCTATGAAAATTTTTGTGAGGATATGAGAAAAGGTTGATGGAAGGGATTCTCCAATCCAAGATCATTAGGACATTTTCTGCATCCTATGAAAGTTTTGTGAGGATATGAGAAAAGGTTGGTGGAAGGGATTCTCCAATCCAAGATCAGTAGGACATTTTCTGCTTTCTATGAAAATTTTGTGAGGATATGAGAAAAGGTTGATGGAAGGGATTCTCCAATCCAAGATCAGTAGGACATTTTCTGCTTCCTATGAAAATTTTTGTGAGGATATGAGAAAAGGTTGATGGAAGGGATTCTCCAATCCAAGATCAGTAGGACATTTTCTGCTTCCTATGAAAATTTTTGTGAGGATATGAGAAAAGGTTGATGGAAGGGATTCTCCAATCCAAGATCAGTAGGACATTTTCTGCTGCCTATGAAATTTTTTGTGAGGATATGAGAAAAGGTTGATGGAAGGGATTCTCCAATCAAAGATCAGTAGGACATTTTCTGCTGCCTATGAAAATTTTGTGAGGATATGAGAAAAGGTTGATGGAAGGGATTCTCCAATCCAAGATCAGTAGGACATTTTCTGCTTCCTATGAAATTTTTTGTGAGGATATGAGAAAAGGTTGATGGAAGGGATTCTCCAATCAAAGATCAGTAGGACATTTTCTGCTGCCTATGAAAATTTTGTGAGGATATGAGAAAAGGTTGATGGAAGGGATTCTCCAATCCAAGATCAGTAGGACATTTTCTGCTTCCTATGAAATTTTTTGTGAGGATATGAGAAAAGGTTGATGGAAGGGATTCTCCAATCAAAGATCAGTAGGACATTTTCTGCTGCCTATGAAAATTTTGTGAGGATATGAGAAAAGGTTGATGGAAGGGATTCTCCAATCAAAGATCAGTAGGACATTTTCTGCTGCCTATGAAAATTTTGTGAGGATATGAGAAAAGGTTGACGGAAGGGATTCTCCAATCCAAGATCAGTAGGACATTTTCTGCTTCCTATGAAATTTTTTGTGAGGATATGAGAAAAGGTTGATGGAAGGGATTCTCCAATCCAAGATCAGTAGGACATTTTCTGCTTCCTATGAAAATTTTGTGAGGATATGAGAAAAGGTAGATGTAAGGGATTCTCCAGTCCAAGATCAGTAGGACATTTTCTGCTTCCTATGAAAATTTTGTGAGGATATGAGAAAAGGTTGATGGAAGGGATTCTCCAATCCAAGATCAGTAGGACATTTTCTGCTGCCTATGAAAATTTTGTGAGGATATGAGAAAAGGTTGATGGAAGGGATTCTCCAATCCAAGATCAGTAGGACATTTTCTGCTGCCTATGAAAATTTTGTGAGGATATGAGAAAAGGTTGATGGAAGGGATTCTCCAATCCAAGATCAGTAGGACATTTTCTGCTGCCTATGAAAATTTTGTGAGGATATGAGAAAAGGTTGATGGAAGGGATTCTCCAATCAAAGATCAGTAGGACATTTTCAGCTGCCTATGAAAATTTCGTGAGGATATGAGAAAAGGTTGATGGAAGGGATTCTCCAATCCAAGATCAGTAGGACATTTTCAGCTGCCTATGAAAATTTCGTGAGGATATGAGAAAAGGTTGATGTAAGGGATTCTCCAGTCCAAGATCAGTAGGACATTTTCTGCATCCTATGAAAATTTTGTTAGGATATGAAAAAAGGTTGATGGAAGGGATTCTCCAGTTCAAGAACACCTGGCTGACACCCCCCCCCCCCCGACACTCTTTACCCTTAAAGCTTTATCATTCCAATCTGCACGCGTGATTGTTGAATTATCTCTTGCATTTTTTCCATCACACTGTTTAAAAAACCATAATATTAATCGGAAAGTCTCCGTATACAATCGACTGCTCTCAGCCGCCTTTCAGTAAAATAAAGGTGACCGTAATTTGCACATTACTTTGGTCTTATCTTTCAAGGGCTGGTGACCGTAATATCACTTCTTAACGTCAACATATCTGTTTTTAAAACGGCAATTGCCTGGCAACATTTACTCCAAGATTTTTTTCCGTTTTTCTCACGGCAAATTTTAACAGTGTTAATAAAGCTTTCGAAAAAATCTGTGAAAATTAGAAATAGTTATAATAGAAATAGAATTTAAGTAAAATAATATGATTCTACCTAACAAAACTGCCTATCCATTTATTCACAATAACTTTGTTTCATCTTTTATCAGGAAATACATATTACGAAAATAGACTTTTTTTTTTTTCTCTCTCAGTGACTCTGACAAGAAAAGGAATAAAATAATTCTGTTGAAATTATCGCCAGAAAGCATTCAATAACTCGTTTAAATACATATTTCCATTAGTCAATTTTCCCCATTCGTTCAAATTTCCTTTGGGCATCTTCCAGGACATTAATTTTTTTTCCTAATTCCCCCCCCCCCCCCCCATTTTGAATCTGCCTTATCAGTTCATGACTAATGAACCAGAGCTCATTTCTCTCTTCAAAAGGAAACCAGCGACGCTGCAGTGTGTATATGTGTGTGTGTGTATGTGCGAGAGAGAGAGAGAGAGAGAGAGAGAGAGAGAGAGAGAGAGAGAGAGAGAGAATAAAATCATTTCTAACGTACTGTAGTACGATGTTACTCAGTCGTCATGAAAAAAAAAATTAACATTGCTGATGGACTCTTAAAGCAATGGCTAAAAATAATAGAAAGTCTAATGTTTGATTTATAGTTCTTGAAAAATAAATGACTGATTTTGGAAGTGTATATGCCATTCACAAAATGGACAAACATAAATGTTTTTATTTTTAGTCTATATAACCAAAAGAAATAAGCAATAGAAAGGAGAGTTAACCTATAAAATAAGGCATCGAAATTTTGGGTTACGGTTTTCCAATGAGAATTGAATGCGGCATTCATGGGAGATTTGAAAAAAATATCAAGAAAGAATAATACCGAGATTAATTGAACTTTACTTTCACTTTAGAACTCTAAATACTGTATATTTTCTCTCTTAAAGCCAGGTATATTTTGATCCATAGGAGAAACGCAAAAAATCTGGCAAATACATATATCATTATTTGAATACGGCTGGTAATTTAAAACACACACACACACACACACACAGCTCAGTTTATAGTGTTACTTGGTAACTCAGTATATATAAAAAAGTACCGCAATAAAATGGGGCAAAGTTCTTGAAAAAGCCGAATCAGGCCAGACTTCATGAGTAGATACTTCTGGAGACTGGGGAAAGGAGAAAATTTTCTTGGTAACCTGCAAGTTTGACAGTAGAGCTTTATCCTAAATAACTTATTTTAAGTCGAGAAAGGTGGCAGGTGTCACAGACAATCTTATTCGACCATTGAATAATAGTTGAATCGGTTGAATTTCAAAATTTCTCATCATCATTATTTTCTCCTACGGCTATTAACGCAAAGGGCCTCGGTTAGATTTCGCCAGTCGTCTCGATCATGAGATTCAAATTTAATACTTCTCCATTCATCATCTCATACTTCGCACTTCATAGTTTTCAGCCATGTAGACCTGGGTCTTCCAACTCTTCTAAATTTCAGTTTTGCAAACATACTAGCCTACCCACGGAACTCCAAAATTTCTAACTTGCAGCAATTGGTTTTATGTTGAACAGGCTGACATTAGTCATTGTATAGTTAATATATGAAATATCTGTTATTGTTTCTAAACTATTCAATTTTAATTATTCATTATTTCTCATATCGTTTATATATTTCCTTTCTTCACTGGGCTACGTTTCCCTGCTGGAGCCCTAGGGCTTATAGCATCTTGCTTTTCAAACAAGGTTTGTAGCTTCGCTAATAATAATAATAATAATAATAATAATAATAATAATAATAATAATAATAATAATAATAATAACTAGTCGAACAGCGTTTAGGCTATGGTCGATTTAACCTAACTAATATGAAACTGTAATATTAACTAAGTACTACATAAACGTAACGATAAGATCAGAAGGCGAACTCGCTTGTAGTGGACACTGTAAACGAGGCAGCATGTGTATTTTGTAAAACTTAGTGAACCTAGGAAAGAAAGAACAAAAAGGTCAAGCCGAGGATGATGGAGAAACCATTTTCATCGTATGGAGTTACATTACAGGAAGTAATAAGAGAGAGAAAAAAATATATATCAATATAGTCAATGCAGCTTTCATAAGCTATCATATGACACACTCCGTGCTAATATACCTAGAAAAAAAAAAAGCCGAGGGTGATGTCAAAAACCATTTTTATCGTATGGAGTTACATTACAGGAAGTAGTAAGAGAATAAAAAAAACAAATATAAATATAATCAATGCAACTTTCATAAGCTATCATATGACGCAGTGCTAATATACCAAGTGGTAGTGCTGTTAAGCATTCAGGTAATAACTGTAACATTGTTTCTTAGCCGGAAAGTATTCTATTTACGAGATAAATAGTTACAATACCTGTTTTTTTTTTCAAATAATAGAAATGATTAAAAAAAGACACACATCTAATTGGAAGGGAAGAAATTAGAAAATGGGAAACAAAAAATAAGGATGCACATCTGTGGGAAGGAAAATAATTCTTGTCGTGTAGGCCTACTGCTCGTTTGACGCCTGTTCACATATACTCACACATACACTCCATATAATTTATATATATATATATATATGTGTGTACATATATATATATATATATATACTTGAATGTATACATATATAATGCATGCATTTATATATATATATATATATATGTGTGTGTGTGTGTGTGTGTGTGTTTGCGTATATAAGTGTATGTTAAAGGCATTTTCTTACCAATGTAGGTGGCGTCAGAATCGGCTATTCCTCCGATTCTGGGCAAATCCTTCGGGATGAAACGGTTAGTCGAAGGGTTTAAACTTTAAAGGTTGTTCATTAGATACCTGGGGCAAGATGCAGGGCAATGTCCCAGAGACAGATTAAAACACATATAATCAGCGTCAACACCTTTTTCTCTCTGATTGTGATTTATTCAATTTAGCTTATTACTAGGTGTATGGTGTATGGTTTTCTGACTTTTTTTTTTTTTTTTTTTTACCGTCCGAATTTCGGGCTGCGGCTCTTTATTCTTTTTTTTAACCGAAAAAGTTCGGGCTGCGATCCTTTATATTTTTCTTTACCGACCAAATTTCGGGCTGCGGTCCTTCATTTTTTTTTTTTAACCGACCAAATTTCGGGCTGTGATCCTTTTTTTTTTCACAGTCCAAATTTTGGGCTGCAGTCCTTTATTTTTTATTACTGTCCAAATTTCGGGCTGTGGTCCTTTATATTTTTTAACAGTCCAAATTTCGGGCTTCGGTTATTTATTTTTTTTTTTCCTTCTACCAACCAAATTTCGGGCAGCGGCACTTTTTTTGTTTTTACAGTCCAAATTTCGGGCTGCGGTCCTCTTTTGTTTTTCCAGTCAAAATTTCGGGCTGCGATTCTTTATATATTTTTTTTTTACCGACCAAATTTCGGGCTGCGGTCCCTTTTTTGTTTTCACAGTCCATATTTGGGCTGCGGTCCACTTTTGTTTTTCCAGTCAAAATTTCGGGCTGCGATCCTTTATATTTTCATTTACCGACCAAATTTCGGGCTGCGGTCCTTTTTTGTTTTTACAGTCCAAATTTCGGGCTGCGGTCCTTCCTTTTTTTTCTTACCAACCAAATTTCAGGCTTCGGTCCTTTTTTTACCGTCCAAATTTCGGACTTCGGTCCCTTTTTTTACCGTCCAAATTTCGGGCTGCGGTCCCTTTTTTGTTTTCACAGTCCATATTTGGGCTGCGGTCCACTTTTGTTTTTCCAGTCAAAATTTCGGGCTGCGATCCTTTATATTTTCATTTACCGACCAAATTTCGGGCTGCGGTCCTTTTTTGTTTTTACAGTCCAAATTTCGGGCTGCGGTCCTTCCTTTTTTTTCTTACCAACCAAATTTCAGGCTTCGGTCCTTTTTTTACCGTCCAAATTTCGGACTTCGGTCCCTTTTTTTACCGTCCAAATTTCGGGCTGCGGTCCCTTTTTTGTTTTCACAGTCCATATTTGGGCTGCGGTCCACTTTTGTTTTTCCAGTCAAAATTTCGGGCTGCGATCCTTTATATTTTCATTTACCGACCAAATTTCGGGCTGCGGTCCTTTTTTGTTTTTACAGTCCAAATTTCGGGCTGCGGTCCTTCCTTTTTTTTCTTACCAACCAAATTTCAGGCTTCGGTCCTTTTTTTACCGTCCAAATTTCGGACTTCGGTCCCTTTTTTTACCGTCCAAATTTCGGGCTGCGGTCCCTTTTTTGTTTTCACAGTCCATATTTGGGCTGCGGTCCACTTTTGTTTTTCCAGTCAAAATTTCGGGCTGCGATCCTTTATATTTTCATTTACCGACCAAATTTCGGGCTGCGGTCCTTTTTTGTTTTTACAGTCCAAATTTCGGGCTGCGGTCCTTCCTTTTTTTTCTTACCAACCAAATTTCAGGCTTCGGTCCTTTTTTTACCGTCCAAATTTCGGACTTCGGTCCCTTTTTTTACCGTCCAAATTTCGGGCTGCGGTCCTTTTTTTTGTTTTTACAGTCCAAATTTTGGGCTGCAGTCCTCTTTTGTTTTTCCAGTCAAAATTTCGGGCTGCGATCCTTAATATTTTTTTTTTTGCCGAACAATTTTCGGGCTGCGATCCTTTATATTTTTCTTCACCGACAAAATTTCGGGCTGCGGTCCTTCCCTTTTTTTTTTTTAACCGACCAAATTTCGGGCTGCGGTCCTCTTTAGTTTTTACAGTCCAAATTTCAGGCTGTCATCCTTTATTTTTTTTTTCACAGTCCAAATTCGGGCTGCCATCCTTTATTTTTTTTTCACAGTCCAAATTTCGGGCTGCGGTCCTTTTTATTTTTTTACAGTCCTAATTTCGGGCTTCGGTTATTTATTTTTTTTTCTTTTACTAACCAAATTTCGGACTGCGGTCCTTTTTTTTTTTTAAGTCCAAATTTCAGGCTGCGGTCTTCTTTTGATTTTCCAGTCAAAATTTCGGCTGTGATCCTTTAATTTTTTTTTCACCGACCAAATTTCGTGCTGCGATCCTATAATTTTTTTTTAACCGACCAAATTTCGGGCTGCGGTCCTTTTTTTGTTTTTACAGTCCAAATTTCGGGCTGCGGTCCTTCATTTTTTTTTCTTACCGACCAAATTTCCGGCTTCGGTCCTTTTTTTACCGTCCAAATTTCGGACTTCGGTCCCTTTTTTTTACCGACCAAATTTCGGGACTTCGGTCCCTTTTTTACCGTCCAAATTTCGGGCTTCGGTCCCATTTTTTACCGTCCAGATTTCGGGCTTCGGTCCCTTTTTTACCGTCCAAATTTCGGGCTTCGGTCCTTTATTTTACCGACCAAATTTCGGGCTACGGTCCCTTTTTTTATTGTCCAAATTTCGGGCTTCGGTCCTTTTTCTTTTCCAACCAAATTTCGGGCTTCGGTCCTTTTTCTTTTACAAACCAAATTTCGGGCTGCAGTCCTTTTTTTCACCGTCTAAATTTCGGGCTTCGGTCCTTTTTTTTTACCGACCAAATTTCGGTCTGCGGTCATTTTTTTACCGTCAAAATTTCGGGCTTCGGTCCTTTTTATTACCGACCAAATTTCGGGCTTCGGTCCTTTTTTTTACAGTCCAAATTTCGGGCTGCGGTCTTTTAATTGCCGTCTAAATTTCAGGCAGCGGTCCAAATCAAACCAACCCTATTAGAACAAATCCTACCGGCCAGACTTGAGACAACAAAGAAATAACTTTCTGTGTGGTCTTATCAGAACCACAATAGATTAATTTCATTAGACTTCTGAAAGATCCTTTCAATCTCGGACCCGATAATTATCTCGTCAATCAATCACTGAATTTCAGAAGCACACACAAGAGGGAGCAGCTTCCAGACTTCCAGGCAGGAAAACCCAATGAAAATCTTCGATCACTGGCTTGTGCTTTTCCAGCATTTCAAGTTAAAGATGACGGAGATATAAGCCTTGACCTGCTTGACATAAATTACAGCTTAATATTTAATTTCATTTTACTTTTCTGATGTTAAAATAATATTGTTTACGTAAGAAGCATAAACAGGATAATAGTCGATTTAAACGTAACTTTAATGGCATTAGTCTAAACAGGATATAAACTTAATAACTTAGGGTAAGTACGGGAAATTTTAATGTGATGACGCACAATTCAAAAGTGAGCTTTTCATTATTAAATACAGTGGTTTTCACGTAATAAAAAAAAAGATTACTTCTAATTGAATTTACAACAAATGTAATAAATTCTTGCATTATCAGATAGTTTTAACTTAGCATGTTTTGTATAATATGCAGTTGAAAATGTTTCCTTTGTGAAATAAATCCAAAATCTCGTGAACTTATGCGTTAAATGCAATTTATCATAACATGATAAAAGTTTATATCAAAATATGCTAAGGTTGGTAACGGCAAAAAAAAAAAAAAAAAAAAAAAAAAAAAAAAAAAAAAAAAAGATGTGGATATATCGAATCATAAGAAGAAATTGTTTTTCAAAACTGTATCCAA
>NC_090762.1:45263773-45276273 GCF_036898095.1 Palaemon carinicauda | reverse complement strand
CATAAGGGTAAGGTTCTCTCTCTCTCTCTCTCTCTCTCTCTCTCTCTCCTCTCTCTCTCTCTCTCTCTCTCTCTCGTTTTCTCTTCCCGTTGTTACCCCCTTTTAACTGTGAGATTGAATTACACGCCGAGAGCAAGCCTTTGTGACGATAATTCACTTCTTTTCTAGTTTAGATTTCCATTAGCAGAGTATTTCATTAGAACGTCTTTTTAAACAAAGAGATTCCGAGTGTCCGTGTTCGTCCCGAGGAAACTCTCGATGCATTCCTCCCCACGTGCCGAAATAAATCTCCCCGTTTTAGCATGTTAAAACGTTTTACAGAAGACATGTTCTTGAAAAAAAAAAAAGTTTCCAACAAGACATGTTCGTGAAAAATGTTTAAAAAAGACACTTTCTTTCAGAACGTTTCAAAGAAAAGTTCTTTAAAATCGTTTCAAAGAAGACACGTTATTGAAAACGTTTTAAAGAATACCCGTTATTGAACACTTTTAAAAGAAGACATGCTCTTGAAAAACGTTTCTAAAAAAGGCAATTTATAGAGAAAACTTTTCATAGATGAAACGTTCTTGAAAAAAATTAACGACATTTTTAAGAAAACGTTTCAGAGAAGATGATTTTGGAAAGAGTTTCAAAGAAGAAACATTCTTGAAAGAAAAATTCAAAGACATGTTTTTAAGAAAACGTTTCAGAGAAGACGTTTTTGAAATGTTTCAAAGCTGACAAGTTTTTGATAAACGTTTCAAAGAAGACATTCTTGAAAAAAGTTTTAAAGAAGACACTTCTGAAAACGTTTCAAAGAAGACGTTCTTGAAAAAAGTTTCAAAGACGACACCTCTTGAAAACGTTTCAAAGAAGACATTCTTGAAAAAAAAGTTTCCAAAAAGACGTTTTTGAAAAATTTTTCAAAGAGGACCTTTCTTGAAAACGTTTCAAAGAAGACAGGTTCTTGATAAACTTTCCAGAGAAGACACATTCTTGAAAACGTTTCAAAGAAGACACGTTCTTGAAAATGTATCAAAGTATACAGTTTCCCTGTTGGGAAGAAAGCTGGATTTTTAGGACTTCATTTGATTGTCTAATCCCAATATTCATTCTCTATTACCATTTTATTCCCGTAATTGCTTACACTCCGAGGAAAAATTTGGGGGATAAACATATCTCTCTGTTAAGATGACGTTGAGCGAAAATCTCATTTTATTTTATGTAATATCTAACTAATCTAAATACCTTATGTCTCTCTTTTATTCTCAATTTCCTTTCCCCTTAATTTATCGCTTATTTTCAAAGACTCCTTCAAAGGGAAAGAGTTCCTTGTCTCTACGACGTAGCGAAAATAAGAAAAAACGGAAAATAAAAAGAACAATTTAATGGTTTAGGTTACAGTAAATCTCTTATGTCGAACGTTTAATATCTATTCTCTTCTCATTAATTCTATTGCTTATTTTCAGAAAGATTGAAAAAAGGAGACGGGGCTCGGGCTCTTCGTTGGTAAGATGCTCAGATAAATTAGTATTTGTTCAAAGATTTAAATATCTCATTCTGCTATAAAGATCATTTATTCTCCATTGGCCTTTGTCTGGATTATCGTATTTTTCAATATTTCCTTGTTGATTCATATTTACCGTTTTATTCATCATTGTCGCTCACTTTAATTTCCTTATACTAATTAAATTTACGTTAAAATAAGTATTTGTGTTTTTAATCTAACTTTTAAGAACATTTACATTTCAGTATCTTAGGTCCCAAGTCTCTTTGCTTTATTTATTTACTTATTTATCAATTACTGTTATGGATATATTTATTCGTTTTAATTCATTTATCATCATCTATCTACTTCCATCTATATGTAAACGGACAACGATTCTCTATTCCCCTATTTAACTACTATTTAGGGTTGTGGTGGCCGATGTGGTAACGTCCCTGACTTGTGAACGCCAGACTGAGGTTCGAGTCTCGCTCTCAAACTCTTTAGTTCCTTTGGTCGCTGCAACCTCACCATCCTTGTGAGCTAAGGAAGGGGATTTAGTGGGAGCCTATAGAGCCATCTTCAGAGTCATCAGCAGCCACTGCCTGGCCCTCTTTGGTCCTAGCTTGGGTGGAGAGGGGGCTTGGGCGCTGATCATATGTATATAGGGTCAGTCTCTAGGGCATTGTCCTGCTTGCTAGGGCAATGTCACTGTCCCTTGCCTCTGCCATTCATGAGCGACCTTTAAACCTTTAAATATTGAACCTACTTATTCACCGAGATTCCCTTATTATTTATTAATCTTCCTCCGTGTCCGATAAAGATTACCTTGTCTTTCTTGTGCGTTTCCCATATTAAGCAAATAAAAAAAATAGGAAAAAAAATAACCCTAACGAATGTTCATTATGAACATGTATATAATATGAATAACATAAAACAGTCCACGATAATCCTTTGCCAAATTTCCTGTTAGAATAAGAATATTTTCACTGAACAGAGAATAAAATTCTGGAGAACAGAATGGAAATTTTATATATATATATATATATATATATATATATATATATATATATATATATATATATATATATATATATATATATATATATATATATATATATGTATATATATATATATACATACACACAATAATAAATGGATGATTGCAAGAGGACTCTCATGAAAAGTTTGACAATGGAAAGATTAAATTAAATTTTTATACATGTAGACGACAAAGCAATTCTATAAATGGAACACTGATACACAACATTTATTTTTCATATGTTTAACAATGAAGAAGATTCTAAATCAATAACACATGAATAGGAAATTTAAAATCCAAAAGAATACAATGAATATTAGATAATATAGAAGATGCGAACAGAGGAAACATTGAATTAATAAAACTGAAGATGGAACCACTCATGAAGCAGAGAGCTTTATGCCCAAACACTCAGAACCACCACCACCTCCTCCTCCTCCTCCTCCCCCTTCTTCTTCTTCTTCTTCTTCTTCTTCCAGGAATCAACGCGTCATCTAAAAGCACCTAAGAGCAACCCTTGCGGATTTCTAATCAACCACTTGTAAGTGCCTTGCTTAACAAGGGAAGACATCCAATTCGATATTTTTACAGCTCGTTTTATTGTCAGCCGATAAGGAACCGGCAGTATGCCTTTACGGTTTATGATATTTGCATGCGCACTTATGTCAATCTGCAGTCTATTGTGAGGCCTCGCTTTAATACATGCATTAATGAATGCATGCCCAGAGAGAGAGAGAGAGAGAGAGAGAGAGAGAGAGAGAGAGAGAGAGAGAGAGATGCTTCGACTGTGGCTGTTTACATGCATTTCATAACGTTTATTAACAAATGTACATTACTTGACATAAATTTAAATCAATATAAAATTAGATAGTAAATGTTCGCTACATAATGGTACATCATCACTACTTTCCTGAAAAAAAAAAAAGTGAGAAAAATTTCTTTGTTACGTAAATTTCTAAAAAATGCAAAAGTCTCCCTTTGTAACGTTACTTATCATAAAAAAAGACAATTTATCTTTATATTGGAATATAATGTAAAGAGAAATAGATAACACAGTATTATCTACTTTTTAGATCCAAAGTTATGATAAAGTATTTTCCAGTTACAAAAATGGAAATGCTTACAAGTTGGGTAGCATATTTCTTTAATGCATTTAATTTCCTTTTAGCAACTCTTCATTTTCGTAGAGGCCTATTCTACATTTTTTTTTTGGGGGGGGGGTACCGAGTTTCCAATCTTACAATATTTCTTTTCTGATTTTCATGCGCACTTGAGGTATGATCTTCATACTCTATTAATGCCTCGTGGTTTAGACTTCTTTTATAGAAAGGACATAACAATTTCTAATAATACTAATAAAATAACAGCAACAACAACAACAACAACAATAATAATAATAATAATAATAATAATAATAATAATAATAATAATAATAATAATAATAATAATAATAATAATAATAATAATAGATGCGTCTTTTTTATAGAAGGAAAATAACGATTTCTAATCCCGATAATAATAATAATAATAATAATAATAATAATAATAATAATAATAATAATAATAATATTTTTCAAACAAAACCTCAAGAAATAATACGGATAAGAAATCCTCACAATATTAATTCCTGAACATTGACTGCCTCATCTGGCAAAATTTGAATTTATGGTCATGCCGAAATACAACTTCCCTCGTCAGGAAAGACAGGAGATTTATGGACTCATACATTAGTTGACGCCGAATTTCGCACACCCTTAATATATGACCGTCAATAAAAAAAAAGAAAAAAATATATATAAAAAAGGTTCTTTAGGTGCGGAGTTTTGATCCTTTTCATTAAAGGGATCCAATTATTTCCTGGTTCTATTGTTTATAAATATATATATATATATATATATATATATATATATATATATATATATATATATATATATACACAGTATATGTGTGTGTGTATATATATATATATATATATATATATATATATATATATATATATATATATATATATATATATATATATATATATATAAATATTTTGTTATTAATCTTGCCTTTTTAAATTGTTGTTTTTTAACTTGAGTATGTATGGCCATGGTTTTTTTTTTTTTTTTTTTTAATTACAGGACTGTTTTCTTAAATCGATTGTTATTAATCTTCCTTTTTTTAAATATATATTTTTTTTAACTCTAGTGTTTATGGTACACGTCTACGGCAATGAAATAGTCTCCCTGAGAATCCAAGTATTTTACTAGTACACATTTATCTTTTACTGCTTTTTTCCTAATTATCATTATTTATGATAAAATTAGATTTTATACATTCATTCTAAATTACCGCTCTTTGTAAATTTGAAGATTATTGTTGTACGCAAGACCTAATGTTCTTAATGAACAAGAACTCATCTATATGAAATCAAATTATAGAATACTGACCGATTAAAATTTTGACTCCATTATTTTCCGGTACCGGACAAAGTTCGTATACAAAAATTTCTTATAGTAATAATTCGTAGGATAAAGTTCGTTTGCCTAAAGTATGCCAGGATAAAGTATGTAAGGTATAAAGTTCATGTCACAATTTCGTAATGAAAAAAAAAAAAAAATAATATATAAATCGTAAGGTTAATTGTCCGCCGTGCAAATGTTTATTAGAAAAAACTTTCGTAAGCGTAAAATTTCGTATGAAATGCGTTCGTATTAAGAAAATACTGACGCAAATATTCGTAAGAGATAAAATTCGCTTGTATAAAAGTGCGTACGCAAATGTACGTCAGTGATAAAATTTCTCTGAGAAAGGTATAGTAAGTTCGGAAAAAGTCGGAAAGCATAATAAGTGGCTCTGGATTTGCTAAACGAAGTTTACTTACTTATATAATTTTTTGTCCGAAACCCAACAGAAATGGGGGGGGGGGGGGGTCGCTGGAAGCAGACGAGCTGACAATCGCCACCACTATCTGCCGTCTTCACGCTAAGGCAAAATAAATTAGTATTTATTAATTCTTTTGTGTTCAAAGGAATTAAATTTTAAAATAAGAATTTATAGATAACGTGTCTCCACCACCAACATGGGAATTACTACTAGGTCCTCATAACATCATACAGGTTGAGAGAATATCTTGACACACATGTTGCTAGATTTATCATTGGTTCATATACAATCTATAAGGAAATAACCTAATATTTCCTCAAAATACAGGCGAAAATAAATGAAAAAAAAAAACAAATCCACATTCATCAGCAAATCTATTCAACATTTTTTTTGCACAAACTCAGTCTCAAATTTCATTATTATCGACAGAAATACGTTTAAGATGCCTTATGCATAAGAAGACAGGCTAAACGTCTAACGTATAAAACATACAGACAGATCTGAGCGGTTATACATCCTCCATCAAAATTTCACGGACGGATGTAAAAGCTGAAAAATGAAAGTCAAGGACGACGAAGTATACTATTTGGTTCTCCTCAAATGCATTCATAAAATCACCATTTCCCTTCGACTGTAATGCCCTCGTTTGCATTTTACATCTCGGGGAGTAACATTTTCTTTCCTAACATGACATGTGAGTGTCAAAGATGATACTCGGACCAAAATGACAGGGTTACTAATAGAGGTAAAGAGGGAATGGGTGCTCTAACTAAGCACTTTTGCTATTTGTATAAAGTAGCTTTTAAATTAGTAATTGCCCAGACTCTATAGAGCTCCCGCACCTATTTTTAGTATTTTACATTTGTCTTCCATAATAAGAATAATATTTTGGATCTTCAACAACAACAACAACAACAACAACAACAATAATAATAATAATAATAATAATAATAATAATAATAATAATAATAATAATAATAATAGTAATAATTTGTACTCTTGTAACCCAATAAAAATTATGATGATTTTTTGTGTCAAATTTTACTTCCATAATTCATTTTTTTTCATTCATACATTACACATAATTCATAACGAGTTTATTGAACTTGCAACTTACCGGACCGATTTCAACCAATTATTAGTAAAATTTCAGCTTGTTATTAAAATCGTTCAATAAATTTGCTATAGACATAAGTAATTAATAGGTTAGAAGTCTTACAAATCTTAATTTTAATTTAAAAGAACAAAACCTGTCAATAACCTTCTAAATATTTAGAATTGGTCCAGAGGTAATTTTTTTACTAAGAATATAAAGTAGTAGATGCCTAGAAATTGGCTAAAGGAAACAGCATTCAATAAATCTTTTTACATTAAGCCAGAAACTAAGATGATAATGCCACACCTTCGAACTTACGATCAATTTTCTATGTAATTAACAAGGACCTTTCATCCATTCTTTTCTCTTAAGTGTACATAATACAAATGAAGCACTTCTAACTACGCAATTGCGTATATAATTATTTTTGTCTGACGAATCTTATCCATGACGAATATTTTTACGAACTTCTTGGTCATGAAAAATTTCCTACGAAATTTCATCCAAGACGAATATTTTCGTACGAACTTTTTGTTTATGAACAATTTCCTACGAAATTTCATCCAAAACGAACTTCGTACGAACGTTTTGTTTATGGCCAATTTCATACGAAATTTTATCCAAGGCGAACATTTTCGTACGAACTTTTTGTTTATGAACGATTTCAAACGATATTTTTCCATACGAATTTTTTCTTTTGTAAAATTATGCCCCGACTTTTGGATTTTGCGAAAATTTTACATACGTACTTCATACCATACGAACTATACGAACATTTGTGTACATACTTTTTTCAATGAACTAATTCCCCTACGAATAATTGCGTACAAACTTTATGCATGCGAACTATTTCCATACGCAAATTTACTTTTTTTTTCATCCTTTACAGTAGGAAAAATAAAAAAATACTTATGTAGCAAGACGGTTCAACTCGCTTGGTAATAAGCCTAATTAATAAGTCTATTAGAAAAAAAAGGTTCATATGCAACTCAGCAAAATAATAACCAACAGATAAAGATAATACTAAAACGATATAAAAATGGATAACTGCCAAAATACTTTATTGCTAGAATTATATACAACATTACATGAAAAAAATTAGGCAAAAATATTTGCAAAAACCACTTAATCTCTGGGCAAGAAGGAAGAAAACACACCATACATTAATATAAAATAATTTCAAAGTAAAACCAGAATAAGACAACATAAATGAAGAAGAAAAAAACGTAAAATAAAAATAAAACCACTTCTAGGTATACAAAAAACTTTAGGACCAAAGAAAAAAAAAATAAATAAAATAAAAAGATATCTTCCAGGATTCCAAAGAAAAAAAAAAGACATCTTCCAGCATTCCATCTGGAATCCATCCATTCCCTGATGCTCGGTTCTTCCTCCTTACCGGACGCTAACAAAGAATGTGTTTAACATTCGAATGAAAAGAGAATGTTTGTCTTCTGAGAAACCTCAGCTGAAAGAAGAGAGCCATGTATTTACATTCCCGAAGCCGTTTCTCTCATGAATAGCTTTTTCGTGGGGAGGGAGCAGTTATGAATGGATCATGCAATGGCTGACACTAAGAGAGAGAGAGAGAGAGAGAGAGAGAGAGAGAGAGAGAGAGAGAGAGATTAACTATCCACTTTAGCATAAACTAAGTTTGCTGGGCAAAAATACAAGGTAATTAGGTAACGAGTGACGGATGGAACAAGGGAATAATTTTGGAAAAAGGAGAGAGGAACTGAAAAAAATTTATGACGTGTAAAGAGAATATGAACATATAGACTGTGAACTAATAATTGTGAAGCAGAGATTAATAAGTGTAAATTTGGTTAGCAGGTTAAGTCCAGGCAAATTAAGTTCTACAACGAAGTGTAGAAAAGAAACCAAAGGTAAGAGTTGAGAGAGAGAGAGAGAGAGAGAGAGAGAGAGAGAGAGAGAGAGAGAGAGAGAGAGAGAGAGAGAATCGATGTTGTCCTACAGTTCGTAGTCACTGACTACGGGATATTCATAAGCCATTATTAATCAGTCCAGCTCTAATTTAAAAACATAATACTTTTTATCACTAATCTATACCGAATTTTCCACCGTTGACGCAGAACCGAAAAATATGGTTTCTGTCGACTTTAAAACCCTGTCCGTGTTCATGAGAACAAATGGGAAAAACAATGAATGTAATATCAGATATTTACGATAAAAATTCCGCAACAGTAAAAAAAATATTGCATGATTACAACAGTAAAATAAACATATATAAAAACGTAAATTGGATTATTCTAATATGGCAGAAAATAATGTATAAAACTACAGAGAAAAATTAAGATCATTACAAAATAAATACATTGACAAAACCCACATAACGTATCTGACGTGATACAAAATTTTTTTACTTGTCTTTTATAGTACAGCTTCACTGATCATGGTGATATATATAAATACATATATACTACATATACAGGCAGGTATACAGTACACACACACACACACACACACACATATATATATATATATATATATATATATATATATATATATATATATGTAAATATATACATATATATATGTATGTATATATATATACATATATATGTATATATATACATATATATATGTATATATATACATACATATATATATATATATATATATATATATATATATATATATATATATATATATGTGTGTGTGTGTGTGTAAATATATACATAATATGTATATATGTGTACATATATACATACATATATACATATATATATATATATATATATATATATATATATATATATATATATATATATATATATATTTACATATATATATATATGTATATATATATATATATATATATATATATATATATATATATATATATACAGTATGTACATATATATAGATATATATATATACATATGTATATACATATATATATATATATATATATATATATATATATATATATATATATATATATATTTATATATATGTATATATTTACACACACACACACACATATATATATATATATATATATATATATATATATATATATATATATATATATATTTATATATATACATATATATAAATATATATATATATATATATATATATATATATATATATATATATATATATATATGTGTGTGTGTGTGTGTGTGTGTGTAAATATATACATATATATGTATATGTGTACATATATATATATATATATATATATATATATATATATATATATATATATATATATATATATATATATATATATATATTTACACACATATATATATATATATATATATATATATATATATATATATATATATATATATATATATATATATATATATATATATATATATATGTATGTATAAATATATGTATGTCCTAGCTTCTATAAGAGTTACGTTGACGACACTTTTTTGCTATTTAGAGAAAAATCCCATGCTGACAAGTTTTTAGAATATGTAAATAGAATTCACCCAAACATTAAGTTTACCATGGAAATAGAAAAAAGATAACCAGTTGCCATTCCTTGACATAAACATTTCACGTTCAAAAAGAGGATTTCTTACAGGTATTTTTAGAAAAGAGACATACACTGGTTTGGGTCTTAATTTTTTTAGCAGTTGTTCGAAATCATTCAAGATTAACTCTATTCAAACCCTTTTATTTAGAGCATATTCCTTATGTTCGGACTGACATAATTTTCATGAAGAAATTTCATTTTTAAAAACCTATTTTACATACAATTGTTATCCTTCACACCTCTATGACGAAATTGTTAATAAATTTCTTAATGGTATTTTCAGCCTAAATATAAATGTCCTGAAGTTCCCAAAAAAACTAATGTATGTATCATTGCCTTATGTTAAAAATGCTCTTTTCAGAAACAAGCTCACCACAGCCCTCAGCACTCTGTACCCATATGTGAATTTTAAGTTTATATTAAAAAACCCTTTAAATATTGGCAAACTTTTCAGGTTCAAAGACACCCTCCCGGAGTTGATGCGGTCCTTCGTTGTTTACAAGTATACTTGTCCAAAATGTAATTTTGGAAACTATATCGGGTCTACCCGACAATTAATGAAGGTCCGCATCGATTCCCATAGGGGTGTCAGTCATCGCACTGGTTCCGTATTAAAATCCCAAGAATTTTCCTCTATAAGAAATCATTCAAACTCATGTAAAACTCATATACAATACAACCATTTCGAAATTCTTTCCCAAACATCCGATTGCCTTTCGCCCCTTCTCTAGGAATCTCTCTATATAAAGAAACTGTCCCCTTCCTTAAATAATCAAACCACCTCCACACCATTACATATTGCCTAACTGCCATTACCTATCATCCCTTGTTGATCTATTTTTTGTTCGTAGTTAAAGCATTTTCTTCAAGAATTTTCTCAAATATTCCTATAGTTTTCAGCCACATCTCTTGACAGTAAGTTCGACCATTCATTTACATATATGTATATTTTTTATTCCATTTTGATCACAAGTGTTTTTATCATCATAATATATATGTAAATATATATATATATATATATATATATATATATATATATATATATATATATATATATATATATATATATATATATATGTGTGTGTGTGTGTGTGTATGTAAATATATACATATATATGTATATATGTGTACATATATATATATATATATATATATATATGTATATATATATATGTATATATATATATACTGTATATATATACATATTTATATATATATATATATATATATATATATATATATATATATATATATATATATATATATATGTATATATATATATATATATATATATATGTATATATATATATGTATATATATATATATACTGTATATATATACATATTTATTTATATATATATATATATATATATATATATATATATATATATATATATATATATATATATATATATATATATATATATATATATATATATATATATATATCCCAACAAACCGCAAGTAAATTAGCACTACAAACGCGGCTCTGCTACGGATCTCATTAGCTTCCCCAAAAAGTTCAATTCAGCCCGTAATTGATTATGGTTATCATTACATCCAGCAAATGAAATCAACACATGGCAGCATCAAGGTCGCAAACACATCAACTTAATGACTATTCAAATTTTATTCCAGAGTTCAATTAACTAAGCTTACCCGTTCAAAGGTTTCAAAATAATGACCTAATAGGCCAATTTCAGTTTTCCTTCGAAACTTCAAAAGCGGAAGGGGAAAAAAAAGGAGGGTTACAAATTCACCTACGGAAACCTAATCGCTGTAGCCCATTCCTGTCTGAAAGTTTTAATGGACATCAATAACGACATTAATAATGATCGTTAAAAATTACTAATCTAATTGCCAGTGCTCCGAGCCTATTCTGTTTTAATAGTGTTCTGCATTCATTACGTCTATTAACGATGTTTACTGACGGAATAAAAATTTTATTCATCATGCGTAAATTCAAACATATTGTATTTTCTTACAAATTGAATTTCCTTTACTTCATAAAAAAGGAAAGAAAAATAATAAAATGTGCATTTCGGCGTATTTCATAAATACAGGCATTTCAAAATATAATTCACCTTCAAAGTTTGACTAATACGAGGCATAGATAAGTCTCTCCCTTAGTCTCCCTGCAAGCAACTCTATGACTGCAGAAAAACATAGGGTTTTTCAAGTGTAGAAATGAGAAATAGCTCTACGGCGTAATGATTTATATGGAAATAACAAATGATTATTTTGCATTAACATAATAATGAGACAACGTGATCACATCCTTTTAAATTATAAACTAAAAAAGGAGCATATTTCGCCGTCGCTCTACGATTAACTTCACAGGGCATAATAATCATACACACACGCACACACATACACAAAATAAAAAACACCAGTAAAATTTATAAAAACTGAAAAACTCAAAATATAAAGCACATGAATTTTTGTGATTGACACATCCTCCCCAAACTGAGTCTCTCTCAAGTAAGAACACCCGAAATGGATATCC
>NC_090762.1:45248773-45253773 GCF_036898095.1 Palaemon carinicauda | reverse complement strand
CTAGTGTCTTTTCCAACTAGGGTTGTAGCTTAGCTGGTAATAATAATGATAATAATAGCAAGATTTTTAGATCAAACTCAGCAAAATGTAGTATTGCAAATAGACACTGAAACAATAGTCCATTAAAATATTCAAATATCCGACCCAGGTGTCCTGAACATGAGTGAAAACCCAAGTCACTGGTAAAATTCATTAAAGTCTTCAAAGGCTGTTAGATTTCAGAGCAGAGCACATCGTGTTCTTCGGGAAAAAAAAAAAAAAAAAAAAAAAAAAAAAAAAAAAAAAAAAAAAAAAAAAAAAAAAAAAACAATAGTCAAATATTATGGGATAGTCATAGAAACATCTATTTTATAAAATGGTTTCAGACAAAATAAAATAAGTTTCATTCAATAGATGAGTAAAGAGCTGCACTGTAATTGTTCATTTACTACTTTCCACTTGGTAAGGGTAGAAGAGACTCTTAAGCCAATGTAAACAGCTCTTCTAGAGGACATTCCAAAATCAAATCTTTAGTAGTGCCATAGCATCTGTACAATAATAATAGTCTTCCACTGTCTTAAAGAGTACACTAGGTCACACTATTCTATCTGTTTTCTCTTCCTATTTTTATTATATGGTTTGTTGGGCATGCTTAATAGAAGAACAATGGTTGCCTTTTCCATATACGTTTCTTTATTTTCTTCTCGGGTATTCATTTTCAAAACCATCGTTACTGTCCCCCAACAGTGACTATCTTGGACGGTACTAAGCTCTGCGTGGTGTATTATTTCGTCATGAACCCAGCCACTAAGGGGGGCAAGCCAGCCTCAACTTGGTGCCGGTTCTAAACTCGGGTAAAATGGGGAGAGTTGGCGGCAGGAAAGGCATCCGTCCATGAAAAATTAGCCAAAACCAATATGGCCATTGGAGATTGTGAGATTAACCGGCGATGAAGTGTGGGACAGAGGTAGATGGAGAACACTGTCCAGAAACATCGACCCCACATCAGTGGGAAAAGATGCAGACAAAGAAGAAGAATTAGTTCCGTCATACTGACCAACTTTATCCAAAATTTTGTATCTAGTCTGTGAGTTGCATGAGTGTCTTTATATACATATGCAGAAAAAACTGGCTTACCGAGAATCTTAAGATTTTCAGAGATCAAGAGTATTCTGAAGAAATCTTTTAATTCTCCTATTCTACCTTGTTTCGAGTATTGTTCTCCTTTCTAGTCGTTAGGTCTAACTCTTATCTTAATTTGTTGAACTACACATACATACATACATACATACATACACACACACACACATATATATATATATATATATATATATATATATATATATATATATATATATATATATATATATATATATTTATATATATATATATATATATATATTATATATATATATATACATTATATATATATATATATATATATATATATATATATATATATATATATATATATATGCGCGTATACTTGTGTTTGCATTTACGTATGCTTGAGAAAGATTCTTTAATCTTTTAAGCCTTTCCTCTTCTCAAAATTATTTCTTCATATTTGATGCACATGGACGGCATGAACACTGTACAAAGAAAATTCTATGAATTGTGAAAAGGCTAGTAAATATGAACGAAAATGTGACCTGTATTACTAGTAATCTTTAAGAACGTAAGAATTATTTTAAGCACTTCCATCATGTAGTGACACAATTACTGGAATTAGCACGGGTGTTTCTACACTGCGTGTCACCCCGAGAAAAATAAATATTGCGGAGAAAATGCAAAGGTGGTGGCTGGTAATTTTCTCTCGTTATTATTGATACATATAAAATATCAAATATATGTTGTAATTAATTAATGATGGGATTTTTTAATTAATAACAGACCAAAAGATATGAGCGTTTGAAGAAAACCCCAAATAGTGTAACGACACAAAATTCAGACACCATATTCAGTCACAATTATATATTCTTATAACATCTGCTCTTCTAGAAATATATATCAGATCCCATAACCCGATAATATTATTCAAGAGTCAAAATATATATAATTCAATTTATTCCTCAACTAAGGCATTATTCAGGAACCATCTCCAAAACAATATCCCATGAATGCATTATTATAAAAAGAAAATAGCATTTGACGTATAGAAATTAAATGCTAACGCAATAAGGCCACGTCCAATACCACTTATTATTCAGATAAAATTTCAGACACTATAAAAGAGCCTCACACGACGTGTCATACAACAACCAATATTCAAAATGAAATGTCAACCAGACTAATTAAGTTTCACAAGCCCGTCTCACAACGTGCGATTTCATGGCCAATTTCATAACGTGGAATTCTGAAAAAAAAAAAAAAGACAAGCCCGAGTTCCATAACACGTACAGGTGGATTCATTAATACGGTACACTTCATGGTAAGCTAAGGAGACGTCTAATGGCTGTACATTGTAATAGGTAACTCAAAAGAGAAACTATTGGCAACACTGCCTGTAAAGCAAAGTCACGGAGATTGTAAAACACTTGATTAAAAGCATTTATTTATTAATTCCATAAAAAGCTGTTAAGAAAATAACAATGTTTCTATATACATCACTTCATTATATTATTAAAAATGCTTTTGATCGGGTGTTTATAAGCTCAGCGACCTTGCTGTACAGGCAGCGTTGTCTACAGTTTCTCTTTGTCTCCTTAGCTTACCGTTAAGTGTACCGGAATTAAGGAAGCCAACTGTACCATACAATAACAAGTTTCAAGACAAGGCTAGCCAGTCCACGATCCCATTCCAAGCAATGGGCGCAAAGGGGCGTCAACATAGAATGTGGTCGACTTTAACTGATTACGTAATCCGTTTGAAGGGGGAGTAGTCGTTGTGTACATAGTCGATTAGTTCAACAAACGTTTCGAGCAGAGCTACAGATCCAAAGGGGAGAGAGAGAGAGAGAGAGAGAGGAGAGAGAGAGAGAGAGAGGAGAGAGAGAGAAGAGAGAGAGAGAGAGAGAGAGAGCTGTTCTATGGAACAGGGTGACGATTATATTTATGTTTCAAACTGGGTTGTAAAGGGATCCTGTAAGAGACTTAGCTCAGGTGTCTTGTACATAGTCGATTAGTTCTACAAACGTTTCGAGCAGAGCTACTGATCCAAAGAGAGAGAGAGAGAGAGAGAGAGAGAGAGAGAGAGAGAGAGGAGAGAGAGAGAGAGAGAGAGAGAGAGCTGTTCTACGGAACAGGGGGACGATTATATTTATGTTTTAACTACGTTCTAAAAGGAATCCTGTACCAGACTTAGCTCAGGTCGATTAGTTCAACAAACGTTTCTAGCAGAGCTGCAGATCCAAATGGAACAGAGAGAGAGAGAGAGAGGAGAGAGAGAGAGAGAGAGAGAGAGAGAGAGAGAGAGAGAGAGAGAGGTTCTATAGAACAGAGGGGACGATTATATTTATGTTTTAACTGAGTTGTAAAAGGAATCCTGTACCAGACTTAGCTCAGGTGTCTTGCACATGGTCGATTAGTTCAACAAACGTTTCGAGCAGAGCTACAGATCCAGAGAGAGAGAGAGAGAGAGAGGAGAGAGAGAGAGAGAGAGAGAGAGCTGTTCTATGGAACAGAGGGACGATTATATTTATGTTTTAACTGAGTTGTAAAAGGAATCCTGTACCAGACTTACCTCAGGTGTCTTGTATATAGTCAATTAGTTCAACAAACGTTTCGAGCAGAGCTACAGATCCGAAGGGAAGAGAGAGAGAGAGAGAGAGAGAGAGAGAGAGAGATCTGTTCTATGGAATAGGGGGACGATTATATTTATGTTTTAACTGAGTTGTAAAAGGGATCCTGTACCAATATTACCTCAGGTGTCTGACTTGATCTTTCCATATAGGGCATTAGAACTTTATTGCTTATGGCAGCAGTTTTTAAAAAACCTCAATTAATTTGCTATCCAAAGAAAATTGTTAAAACTTATATCTATTTAACTCTACCAGTTTTCTTTACTAAAAAGTCCATATTCCGCTAATTAAATAGCGTCTAAGAATTACTTTTCTCTCATTCAAGCAAGTAAAAAGAAAGTATCATGTGGATATAAGAGAAGCAAAAGCACTAATTAACTAATTAGTGTTAAAAGAGGTCACAAATACAATGGTCATCGAAGGAATACTCGTGATGGGCGCAAGAACGTCTAGCCTGATGCAAATAGGATAATATTCCTAAACTATAAAAACCCCCCTCCCCCCCGGACACACAGCCTCAAAGCTACGCTGACATTCTGAGAAAACCACTATCGATGCTATTGATAAAAATTCATAAAAGAAGAAATTTCCTCTCCCTCATTTTAAAAACAATAATGAAGACTTTTTCCTTTACGGTTGTGGTGGCCTATTGCAAACATCTTTGCCAGGCAATCGCTGGACTGGGGTTCGAGTCCAGCTCAAGCACGGTAGTTTCTTCAAATATCTACAACCTCACCATCCTTGTGAACAAAGGATGGGCAGCAGCCACTGACTGGCCCTCCCTGGTCCTACCTTGGATGGAGAGAGTGCTTGGGCACTGTTCATATGTGTGTATATATAAATATATATATAATATATATACATACATATAATATATATATATATATATATATATATATATATATATTTATATATATATATATATATATATATATATATATATATATATATATATATATATATATATACATATGGTCAGGTCTCTAAGGCATTTTCCTGCTACCTATGGGCACTGGCTCTGCCCCCTTGCCTCTGCCATTCATTGGCGCCTTTTAAACCTTTAAATGCCAAGGGAAATTGTCTTTTTTTAATATCATACCTATTAATTTCCCGTCATTTTATGAGTTGTGGTGGCCTGTTGGTAAGGTCTCTGCCTGACGATCGCTGGACTGAGTCCCACTCAAATTCATTAGTTCCTTTAGTGGCCGCAACATCACCATTATTGTGAGCTAAGGATGGGGGGTTTGGGGGAGCCTATAGGTCTACCTTTTTGAGTCGGCAG
>NC_090762.1:45235960-45243460 GCF_036898095.1 Palaemon carinicauda | reverse complement strand
TGTTGAATGGCCGCATCTTTATCACGCATACTCAGTTATAGTTGGTGGATTTCACAACACCGGACGTATATATTGCTAAAGTATTATAATTCAATCCTTTATGTATATTGAAATTTTTTATATTTTTATGCATGCACATAAAAACGCTTAGTTAGGAGCATTTACAAGTGCGCTTGAATGTGCTTGGTTATTTTCTGTTTCAAGAATTTACAATTCTATTTTGTGTTTATTTGAAGAATATTAATTTCTGTGTCCCGTAAAGTAAGTCAATGGACGTGCACAATTATTAATATTATTATTGTTATTATTATTATTATTATTATTATTATTATTATTATTATTATTATTAGCCAAGCTACAACCCTAGTTGGAAAAGCAAGACGCTATAAGCCCAAGGGCTCCAACAGGGAAAAATAGCCCAGTGAGGAAAGGAAATAAATAAATGATGAGAATAAATTAACAATATATCATACTAAAATCAGTAACAGCGTCAAAACAGATATGTCCTATATAAACTATTAATAACGTCAAAAACTGATATATCATATATAAACTATAAAAAGATTCATGTCAGCCTGGTCAACATAAAAACATTTGCTTCAACTTTGAACTTTTGAAGTTCTACTGATTCAACTGATGTTAGGCTTTTTGTTTTTGGTGCAATAGGGCCGAGCTGCATATCTGTGTGAACAAAGCCTTAGACATACACACACATGCACTCTCCCTTTTCTTATTACAATTTGCTGGTTTGGCAATTAATGGGATGGTAGCGTTTCCGAGTGTACCTTTCAGGGTAACCCCTCTCAGTAGGGTATGACTATCCTCTGTCCCTCTTCTCTACTTCTTGAGCATAACAGTATATATATTTATATATATATATATATATATATATATATATATATATATATATATATATATATATATATATATATATATGTATATATATAATATATGTATGTATATATATATATACACATATATATAAATAAAATTATATATACATGTATATATGTATATATACATACATATATATATATACATATATATATATATATATATATATATATATATATATATATATATATATATATATATATATATATATATATATATATATATATATATATATATATAAAATATGCATGTACACACCCACAAAGTAACTTCTTTTCTAAAATATCTGGTATGGGAAACAGCTACGAAAAGCATTAAATGGTTGTGATTTATAAGGGAAGGCTGTAAATCCAGACATCGCCGAATAAATCTAGAGTAATTGCTTGTGGTATTTCACCCCAAAGGAGTAGGCTTTCAATTAAACTTCCATTACGGATAATGCAGTTGCAAAGGGAGACAAAGTATTTTGGGGGCACGGGGAGGGCGTATGGGGTGGGGCGGGGTTGCAAGGTGGGAGGATGGGTTCCTTCGAAACTGCAGGAACTGGAAGGATAATCGTACTTGGAAGAGAGCCAGATGGTAACGGCGGCGAACTTCTAAGGAGGGAAGATCAGATGACTATTCACCTTCTCTTTTAAAAGATTCAACACTGTATTTTGGTGATTTAGAATCCCCGGCGTTAAGGATGGCGTCCTACATCTCGGGATTAGAGTAAATCACTGAAGCATAAGGAGGACACAGGAGAGAAAATCGCTCGGCCGCCAGGTACGAGATAGTCGCCATAGCGGCGGTGTAAATCTCGTGTGCTGTTTGTGTTCGGGGCGGGGGAGGATGATGGAAGAGGCTGAGGTTAAGGCAGAGGAGTGGCGGATTGTGGGGGAAAGAGGATAGTGAGGAAGAAGGAAGGATAGATGGAAAAAATTAGGGGTATTGTACTCAACCATATATTTTAAGTTTTGGTGCTTTATGGTTGCCAGTAGAGCAATCACTTTCACCCATTTCTTTTATTATTTTGTCAGATTTTTACCTGTGGAACTGAGAGTAGTTGGAGGTATTCAGCATCCTCCACAGCTGAATTATGATATACTTAACTGTTTTAAGTATGTTTAGGGGATTGCTAATTTCCCATATGATTAATGACCCTATTACCATTGTTCTTGAACACTTGGCTAGGTCGTTTCATTTTCAGCATATCTTTAATTTGATTTTTCCGAAAGTAATTTTGTGAGAACTCTCGCAAATATCGTTTGTATTACATATATTCTTAATTTCATTATGTTAATTCAGTGCGTCTATAATCTACATGGTTGGCGTTTTGCATTATTGTTATCATGATTGAACTCCTTCTCTAATGATTATAACTTGGAATTAAATTAAACTTCATATGATTAAACGCGCATTAAAGAAAGTTTCAAACTACTAAACTACCATGAACTCCGATTCAATTTGCATTGCACATTGCTTTACACACCTGATCACACACACACACACATACATACATATATATATATATATATATATATATATATATATATATATATATATATATATATATATATATATATATATACTGTATATATATATAATGTATATACAGTATATATATGCATATGTATGTATGTATATATATATACATATATATACTGTATATATAGGTGTGTGTGTATATATATGCACACATGCATACATACAACATATTTATATGCAGCATATTTATAAGACATATATGTGGCTTCGAACAATGATGCCAGGATGTTTTCCCATTAATGCTATACATTTCAAATCCCACGTCCGCCTGAAATTGAAGTTCGATTAATATGAAAATCACACAGTGCTCTAGTTTAATTAGTAGAGTTGATATGTGTCAAGAAATAATTGATATTATCATTTGCTGCATTGTCAGCGTCCGTCTGACGCCAGAATTAATTTACCCTGGAAATGCTGTCGTCTGTTATTGTTTGACTGACTTTTAGATGGCGAGTTTATTCAGGTTGATTGTGCGAAGCAGTGCAACATTCAATGCAGTGATGTTAGTTTTATATAATTTTTAAGAAAATGGCGTAATGTTATCGATTGTCATCTACTCTTATCACCGGTGTTTGCAATATGGTGGTTTGATTGATTGGTTTATCTTGTGTAAAATTGTGACGCAAGATGATGGTCAACGATTCTATTGACTTATGAAGTTATAGTGATTGTTTGATACATTTTTTAAGTGATGTTGATTGTTTGATAAATTTTTGAAATGAGGTTGATTGTTTGATAAATTTTTGAAATGAGGTTGATTGTTTGATAAATTTTTGAAATGAGGTTGATTGTTTGATAAGTTTTTTAAGTGATGTTGATTGTTTGATAAATTTTTGAAATGAGGTTGATTGTTTGATAAGTTTTTTAAGTGATGTTGATTGTTTGATAAATTTTTGAAATGAGGTTGATTGTTTGATAAGTTTTTTAAGTGATGTTGATTGTTTGATAAATTTTTGAAGTGATGTTGATTGTTTGATAGATATATTGAAGTGATATTGATTGTTTAATAAATTTTTAAAATGATGTTGTTTGCTTGATAAATTTTTGAAATGATGTTGATTGTTTGATAAATTTTTGAAATGATGTTGATTGCTTGATAAATTTTTGAAATGATGTTGATTGTTTGATGAATTTTTGAAATGATGTTGATTATTTGAAATTTTTTTAATTCATTTGATTGTTTGATAAATATTTGGAGTGAGGTTGATTGTTAGATAATTTTTTGAAGTGATGTTGATTGTTTGATAGATATTTGGAGTGGTGTTGATTGTTTGATAAATTTTTGAAGTGAGGTTGATTGTTTGATAAATTTTTGATGATTGTTTGATAATTTCTTGAAGTGATGTTGATTGTTTGATAAATTTTTGAAGTGATGTTGATTGTTTGATAAATTTTTGAAATGATTTGATTGATTGATAAATATTTGGAGTGGTGTTGATTGTCTGGTAATTTTTGGAAGTGAGGTTGATTGTTTGATAAAATTTTGAAGTGAGGTTGATTATTTGATAAATTTTTGGAAACTTGGCCCCCAAGCCACTCAATAACCCAGAGTATCGGTGATGAAAATGTGTTGGTTTCTTATTTAGAAAAAATACGATTTTTCTTTTTTTTCAAGAAAAAAATAATTCAGTCTTGTGCAGTGTTGGTCGTATCGAATTTTTCACTAACAGATGTTCTGTTTGCAGTTACTCCATGGCTTTTGATAAGTTATACAAATTTTTCTGACATTTCTGTGCTTTCGCGTCTGTCTTTCAAAAACCATTCGCGTATCTTATTTTGCATGGCAAAGCAAATGCTTATAAAGAATCTCTTGTTGCGAAATGATCTCAAAGTTCATGCGATTCAAGTCACATACAAGATATTATTTTGAATTTACATGAGGGAATGTTTATTTCTGGATTCACTTTTATGCGTATTATGTAATTGTTCATTTGCCCATATCTCTTGAGAATTTCTTGATTGTAAGTCGTTGATATAATTACCTGAGCTTGTTGTATATGCCAGAATGATCATGCTTATAGGTACCAAATATCCATATACAGTACATACATTTTATATGCATATATACACATATATTTATATATATATATATATATATATATATATATATATATATATATATATATATATATATATATATATATATATATATATATATACACACACACATACGCGCACATATATATATATATATATATATATATATATATATATATATATATATATATATATATATATATGTGTGTGTGTGTGTGTGTTTGTGTGTGTGTACATACATAACCTGCAGTAGGAGGCGTTTGCAAGGTCCGTGGCTCGATCCCAGACTGAGTGTATATATTGTGAGAAAATAGTATACCCAAGTATAATCACGCGGCTCAATAACACGTGTGTGTAATACACGCATAGGAAGATTATAATTATGAATCCTGGGAGATTAGACAAATTAAGTGAAATTTTTCATGAATATATTATGGCTAACATATCAATTTTAGGGTGACAGTACGAAATAGATTTCATGTTGCTTAAGGTAATAAAAAACTAATAATATAAAGCTTATAGATTCAAATAAAATGTCCCTTTGCTTCTGAGCTTCTTCGCCTAATCTACTATATTATGATCATGTTTATTTTTTTAGTAATGTTCAGTAGGTAGTAGGTTGGCCAAGGCACCAACCACCCGGTCAGATACTACCGCTAGAGAGTTATGGGATCTTTTGACTGGACAGACAGTACTACTTTGGATCCTTCTCTCTGGTTATGGTTAATTTTCCCTTTGCCTACACACACACTAAATAGTCTGGCCTATTCTTTACATATTCTCCTCTGTCCTCATACACCTGACAACACAGATCACCAAATAATTTTTCCTCACTCAAGGGTTACTGCACTGTAATTGTTCAGTGGTCACTTTCCTCTTGGAAAGGATAGAAGAGACTCTTTAGCTATGGTAAGGAGCTCTTCTAAGAGAAGGACATTCCAAAATCAAACCATTATTCTCTATTCTTGGGTAGTGCCATAACCTTTGTACCATGCTATTCCACTTCCTTGGTTTAGAGTTCTGTTGCTTGAGGGTACACTCGAGCACACTCTTCTATATTATATCTCTGCCTGTGGTTTTGTTAAAGTTTTTATTGTTCATTTAGGAGATATTTATTTTAATGTTACTCTTCCTGAAATATTTTATTTTCCTTTTTTCCTTTCTCACTGAGCTATTTTCACTGTTGGAACCCCTGGGCTTTTATAGCATCCTGCTTTTCCAACTAGGGTTGTAACTTAGCAAGTAATAATAATAATAATAATAATAATAATAATAATAATAATAATAATAATAATAATAATAATAATAATAATAATAATAATAATAATAACTGATGCAATTCTGTTTCTCATTATGGTTTGTTGTATTTGGTTTCTTTTATATAAGAAGGATCAATTTTTGTTTCAAGAATTTTTAAACCAAAAGGAACATTTTTTGTTGCCAAAATTTTAATATCAAAAGAATCAGTTTATGTTGTGGGGATTTTTATATCAAGTGGAACAATTTTTGTCGCAAAAATTGTTTTATCAAGAGAAGGTTTTGTTACAATAATTTTTGTTGAACATGCAGAATTTTTTTTTTTTATTATATTAGAAAGGCAATTTCATAGTTTTTTTTTTCAAGGTTTTTAATTTTGCCATTACCATGAAGCAGAAAGATCTTCACAATTAAATTAGACAAGCTAAAGTAGTCGCTCTTGGGATTTGTGTATCTTTCCTTTTAGAGAGAGAGAGAGAGAGAGAGAGAGAGAGAGAGAGAGAGAGAGAGAGAGAGAGAGAGAGAGAGAGAGAGAATGAATTTCAGTATTCTTAATTCGTCAACATTACATAGGAGATGATTATCCCTCTGCAAAACTTCATAATACAAAACTAAATATAGAAACTACGGTTATTATATGTATATTACCGTAGTCTCCCTGACAGTAATAAACGCCTTAAAGCCGGAAAAAAAATAAATGAAAATGAAATGCATCCTGCAGGAATTGCAAGGTCAAACTACAGATGGGCCAAAAGAAAAAATAAATAACCACAATCTTTATGCATGCGAGCCCTGAGAATTCTGATACACGCAGGGAAAAAATATAAATATAAATATAATCCTGAGAAATCTCTATCCCCCAGAAGAAACACGGTAATCGCTGTCTATTTGACAAGGAAGACGTAAGTAAATTAGAACTGATAGCATCATCTACATGTAAAGAGATGATACCGAGAGCTTACCTTAAGCCAGGGACGGGTCGTATCTCCTTGCTTAGTGGAAAAGCATTGGACAGGAAAGACCATGAGATCTCCTTCCAGAACGAGAATGAATTGGTTATGTCAAAAGACGAAAGTAAAGGCAAACATGTGCGCATTCTGATATTAGCTCCTTTGGAAATTAGAAGAAGAAAATATTGCATGCTAGAATTATGTTTTTTTATATGTAGATTCGCCTTATTACTGTATGTATCTGTGTACTCTCGTTTGGACACAACTTCCAATGGGATTAGAAGATATTTAAGGAAAAATTAAAATTAATTGACTTCAAAAGAATAAGGAAAATGACTAGGCTTCAGAATAATAATGAAAATAACTTTGCTTCAAAAGAATAATGAAAATAAGAAAAATGGCTTCAAAAGAATAATGAAAAGAAGAAAAATAGCTTCAAAGGAATAATGAAAATAAGAAAAATAGCTTCAAAAGAATAATGAAAATGAGAGGGTTTTAAAAGAATGATGAAAATAAGGACGCTTCAAAAGATTAATAAGAATAAGATGGCTTTCCTGAGATTATACTTCTCTAGACACGATAAGACTGACGTAAAAACTTGCTTCTGCAATATAGATTCAAATTTATTTAAGGCCAGGCTCACTCTGGCTGTATGATTCACAACGTGTTGGAAAAATTCTTTCAGAATCCTAAGAAATTACTGAGTTACAGTTCGTCAGTTTAATCCTTATTTTCCTTCATGTAGTATTCAATCAATTTTAGTTCAAATCATAATTCTGAGAACAGGGTGTGACAACGATATTTCACCGAAACAAGGTAAATACATACTTTCAGG
>NC_090762.1:45225960-45228460 GCF_036898095.1 Palaemon carinicauda | reverse complement strand
GTTAATTTGTTCGGACTAGATGGGAACTTTAACGATTTATATTTATATGTCATTCATGAACTGTTGATCAACCTTTGCTGGGTTATAAACCGTGTGCTTAAAATCTTCGTTTCACTGGGAAGGTTAGTGCCTGTTGTGTGCTTTACACAACGTAGGAGCAATGTCGTTTGTGTCGAACTCCTTTTTACCTGTCTTGTGATCCAATGCTTGCCTCCTAAAAAAAGAAATGTTTTTGCCATTACCATGAGATTAGAAATGACTTTGTCTTTCGAATAATCAATAATAATAACAATAATGAATTTATTATTATCATTATTATTATTATTATTATTATTATTATTATTATTATTATTATTATTATTCAATAACTCTTCTATTCATAAATATCCTGACGTACTGTCAACCTAAGGTCAACCGATCACTCAGTATCAAAGGGACAGAAGAATTATGTCTTTGTTTTCGAGATTGTGAGGCCTTTGGATTATGCAAACCAGAAGTGGTGTTTCTCTACTCTTTGTCCTTATATATTATAAGAATTGGTCATATTACTCTCTCTCTCTCTCTCTCTCTCTCTCTCTCTCCTCTCGTCTCTCTCTCTCTCTCTCTCTCTCTCTCTCTCTCGTAGAAAATTATATGAATACCGTTGTATGGGCCTCAAGACGAAAACCTCTTTTGAGGCATTACATATTGTCTTGTCTTTTTAGAAAAATGGCACGCGCAATTGGGTTCATCTTTGGTTACGGCTCCCTTTTCCGTAGCGTACCCATACACCAAATATTCTGGCCTACTCTTTACACATTCTTACCTTTCCTCATACACATGACAACACCAAGATAACGGGAAATATTTTCTTCGCTGAAAGGGTAAACTACTGCACTGTAATTTTTCAGTGGCTACTTTCCACTTGGTAAGGGTAGAAGAGAGCCTTGAGGTTTGCTAAGCAGCTTTTCAAGCAAAGGATACTTCAAAACAAACCGTTGTTCTCAAGTCTTGGGTAGTGCCATAACCTCTGTACTATGGTCTTCCACTACCTTGGATTGGAGTTCTCTTGATTGAGGGTATACTGAGGCATGCTATTCTATATGTGTCCTTATTGCCTTTTCTCAGTGGGCTATTTTCCCTGCTGAAGCCTTTGGCGTTATAGTCCTGCTTTTCCAACTAGGGTTACTACTTGATTTACTACTACTACTACTACTACTACTACTACTACTACTACTACTACTACTACTACTACCACCAATGATATTAATAATAATAATAATAATAATAATAGGACTCAAGTTTTTGTTTAAAATGTAACCAGGGATGGAAATGTTTAATCATTATATTATTAAAAAGTTACCACTCCTCTCCAGTTGGCATAAAGGTTATGGATGCCTGGTTAATATAACCAGGCTTGGACATAGAGAGTTCCATTTTAGAAGCTCAAGATACGCTCAAGTAATTCCATTTCAAGTTTCAATTTATATATGCAATAAAAAAAATATATATATATATATATATATATATATATTATATATATATATATATATATATATATAGATTTATATATATATATATAGATTTATATATATATATATATATATATATATATATATATAGATTTATATATAAATATATATATATATATATATATATATATATATTATATATATATATATAATACCTAAGAAACGAATAGTGTAGTTTCGAGTCCTTAGTTTACATCAATCCCCGTAGGATGCAAGATATCCAATCGAAGTTAGCCACGGGGTGACAACAAGATAAATTTGGATCCTGGGCAGCTTGGTTAAAGGTTTAAAGGCGCTCATGAATGGCAGAGGCAAGGTACAGTGACATTGCCCTGTCGAGCAGGAAAATGTCCTAGAGACTGACCATATACAGTATACATATGATCAGCACACAAGCCCCCTCTCCACCTAAGCGATGACCATGGAGGGCCAGACCTATAGGCTCCCCCAAACCCCTCATCTTAGTTCACAAGGTTGGTGAGGTTGCATCGACTAAAGAAACTAACCAGTCAGAACGTTACCACATCGGCCACCGTAACCTGTTCTCTGATTAAAATGCATCATGAAAACCATTCTTTTTTGAGATATATCCATATCTTGGATTTTGCCTTTATTTATTTTTTTTTATCACTGTAATGGCATAATAATATAGAATCATAATTTAATTGTTCAACTTCGTACCAACGAAGAAAAACCGCAAGATATGGCCTGAAATAGGTGTCGGCAAATATAGTTCCCGCTTTTGTCTCTATTTTGAGGATGAGAAGAGTGATTCAGAAATGGAAATATTTTGTCCTTGGGCGTTAGACCTGACGCCTACTATCCTAAGAGAGTGTATTGCTATTTTTCTGTATTAATAGTAAGTGTATCATGAGGTTTTTTATACTTCTACACTATATATATATATATATATATATATATATATATATATATATATATATATATATATATATACAATATATATATATATATATATATATATATATATA
>NC_090762.1:45202124-45222960 GCF_036898095.1 Palaemon carinicauda | reverse complement strand
GAGAAGGGAATGATCTTATAAAGCATGGCACGCCAGCTGTAGAGATGATGCGTTATTTGTGCTGTTGCTTTAAACAATGATATCTACTTCTCTTGACTAACCCAACGTATTGCTTTAAATTTTTACACTCCTTTGCATAGGAGTGGATTGGGTTTATGAATTCGGAATACATAACCCAGTGCTGGGGCAGACGAGTCGGTTCACCAAGTATGAACCACCAAGGGAAAACCCAAAGTTGCACTATGAAGCAAAAGGTAGAAGAGATTGCACAGAACGATGGATCTTAAGAAGACGATTGATAAGGGGCTTAAAGGGAGTGCATTTAGGGTACAAAATAGAGCTGCAAAAACTCTTAATCAATGTTTACAGTGCTCCATTTTAGGTGCACTAACGGTAGTAGCCCCTTACGATATTTACACTTCATTTTCATCACCTAATTCCATTTATGAAGTAATTAGGGGTACCACAGGAGTTAGAAAACTATCAGATAAGATCCAAGAAAGTAAACTGAGGTGGTACGGTCATGTCATGAGAAGAAATGAACAGTATATTGGGAGGAGAGTGATGGAAATGGAGGTACAGGGACCGAGAAGGAGAGGAAGACCAAAGCGAAGGTGGGTGGACTGTATCAAGGATGACCTCCGATCAAAGGGATTAACCGGTGATGAGGTGTGGGACAGAGGTAGATGGAGAAAGATGACCAGAAACATCGACCCCACATAGAAGTGGGAAAAGATGTAGACAAAGAAGAAGTGGTTATTTAAGTTCTTCGGACATTTTTTTTTTAACATCAAAGGTTTTCGGACACTTGTTCTCGTAAAAAGTCTCTTGAACATCTAATATAATAGGTCAACTATATGCAAACCCTTTCAATTCCATGTTTTTTCAGACAATTAATTTTTGTAACTTGTTCACATCATCAGTTTTCTCAGGTACATTCATTTTCGTTACTTCTCCGACACTTATTTATTTTCTGTTTCTCTGATATATTTGTTTTTCTAACTTTTTCCAGTCCATTGCTTTCCTGACAATTGTTTATATACTTTTATTTTTTTAACATTTGTTTAGGCGAATATATACTTATCAGCTCCTTAGTTTTCCCCCATCCGATTTTGTCTTCTTTCACTACTGGGTAAACTGTAAATAGGAATCCTGCTTTACAACTTATTGTCATTATCATTACTTGCTAAGCTACTTGGAAAAGCAGGGTGCTATAAGACCAGGGGCTCCAACAGGGAAAATAGCCCCGAAAGGAAAGGAAACAAGGAAAAATAAAATATCTCAAGATCAGTAACTAAATCAAAGTAATTTTTTTCCTATATAAACAATACAACTTTAAAAAAACAAGAGGAAGAGAAATAAGATAGTATAGTGTGCCCGAGTGTACCCTCAAGCAATAGAACTATTCACCTGTCCTATATAAATGTTTACTTATATCAGAATGCTACTATCAATTTACAATTAAATGTTTCCGCAACAATTTAACTCCATCGGTGATCCGTCTTATTAGCTAGTTTTCCTAAAAGTTTATTTACTCTTTACTTTAAATAATCGCTCGTAATATCAGAGATCATAACTCTGAAAATAAAGCAATTTTCCTTACAAAAAGTTCACTGTCTAAAACTTCCCATGTTACATAAAACATAACGAGAACAGCTGCAGGTAATATCAACTTGCGACTATTTTTGGCCATTTGCTTTACTGAATGTTCTGCAGTAACTCTGTTTTTAGGAAAAAGGTGAAATTATTTTAGAAAGCTGCCGTTCATACACAATAATGCTATTATGATATATCTGGAAAGTCACAATGAAGCTCTTGTATATACACGAATGGCAGCACACATACATACACTTAAGTTGCATGCGCATACACACCTAACGGTCGCTTTTAAGTGAGAGAGAGAGAGAGAGAGAGAGAGAGAGAGAGAGAGAGAGAGAATTTCGTGTGATGACTTTTTTCTTATATATTTCATATAAAAACTATTATATTGTTCATTTGTCAGGCACTTTCATACTAACGTCCAAAAGAAGACTAAAAATATAAAGGTTAACAGGATGAGCAGGATGTCATTAGTCCTCTCTCTCTCTCTCTCTCTCTCTCTCTCTCTCTCTCTCTCGCTGAAAAGCTTCTCCTCCTCCTCCTCATCATCATCATCATCATTAGTATCATCATTAGACGCACACTCTGAAGACAACGGTAGAGTTTATGGTTCCAAATTATTTTAAATATCATTTTCTGATAATACAAATCGTTTCAAAACGTGATCAATAAAAATTAACATAATACTGAAAGCCAAAAGAGGAGAGTACTGGGATTACACCTACAACTAATGGAAAAGGCATAAGTGATTTCTTTCAATGTATCATAATAAAGAGAGAAAGAGAGAGAGAGAGAGAGAGAGAGAGAGAGAGAGAGAGAGGGAGGGGGAAATTTAAGCAAGCTTGGTATATTTGAAAAACAAACTTCCACAAAGTTAGTAAAGTAGATAGTAAATAGTGGTTAGTGTATATGTCGGTGTAACATATACCGATATCTCTCTCTCTCTCTCTCTCTCTCTCTCTCTCTCTCTCTTAATATATATATATCTATATATCTATATATCTATATATATACATATGTGTGTGTGTGTATATATATATATATATATATATATATAATTTTTTTCATATTCATATGTATATACAGTGTATGATATGCACAAATATTAAGTTTATACAGAGACATATCACACACAATTTCTTATGAGAGGTTGGACTGGAGCTCGCTTTATAGGGTGGGTTTTAAGAGCAAGGCGGAGACAATGTATAGCAGGCCATAACTCTTTTTTAATGAGCCAAAGGTCAGAGTCAGCGATATCTCTAAAGGGGTCGTCCAGCATCGCCTAAATTCTACACTCACCCCCCCCCCCCCTAACCCCATACCCCCTCCCCTTAACTCAGAACACGCCATTTGCGCTTTACCTCGAGGCTAATATCATAAACTCGGCGTCTTTCCAGAGCTCATAGCTTCCAAAGCGAGACCACCTCGTCCGCCCTTAATGTTATTTCGGTGTTCTTCGATCACGCCCGCTGCTTCCACATCTGAAGGGTAAATACGCGGTCTCAAAAGTCTCCGGGTCACATGCTATCCATTTCTTAGAGCTTTTCTGCTGACGAGGCACTTGGACTTCCTAATCCTTATTTCAGCGCCTAGGATATTGCTCGAGGTTCAGACATGATAGAGAGAGAGAGAGAGAGAGAGAGAGAGAGAGAGAGAGAGAGCTTCACGAAATACAATTCTTCGTTTCCAAACTTCGTATTTCTTTTGGGGAAAATACAGGATATTTATACTTTGTAGTATTAACATTGCTTCAATTGAAAGTAGCAAAGTTGATAATCATGCATTTCTTTGTCATAGGTTTAATGAATGAAGTAAATATTAATATTAACGAACAGGTGAGTTTTATTAAACTTTTAAAAAAGCTTCCCAAAATACTTGTGAAGGATTCTTTCCAGCTATATAACATAATTCCTTCCAAATATCAGGATTTCACTTAAAACATTCTCTTAAAGTTCTTGTGTGAATTAGATTTACAACGGAAATAAAAAGCTGCATTACAAGATTATAAACCGATTAACACCACGATCCTCACGGCTGCATTATCAAAATTATATATCATTATAAAAAAAAACAAAAAAACTCAAGGGCTTGGGGAAGGAACAAGTATCGAACCCACAAATCTAAGGCCACTTGTAAAAGTCTTCGTACATCAAAGACATAATCAACGGTCGACAAGAAGTGAATCTCAAGTGAGAGGAAAGACTCGAAAATACAATGAACAAAATTCGTGATGGTTTATTATTACACACTAAGACGAAAGTACACATAAAGTATGAATCTTTTTAAATAATAATAATAATAATAATAATAATAATAATAATAATAATAATAATAATAATAACAAAATAAAGGGATAACACAGTAAGTGTAGGGGAGTTCGACACGCTACTGATGAAAATTGTGTTAATGTATGAAGCATATAATTTTTGAAATTTACTGCACGAAAGGTTCATCCACTATTAAGCACTTGAAAATTGAATGGGACGTACACTGAAGTTTCTTCTCTGGAAGTACCCTTCTGATAATAATAATAATAATAATAATAATAATAATAATAATAATAATAATAATAATAATAATAATAATAATAATAATAATAATAATAAGACTCCCTTTTCTAAATCTCATCAGATGTCATTAATGAAATGCTTATGGCATACTACCCCCCAAATGAAAATAGCAAAAAAGGCATTAAATAATAAACTAAGGACAATAAAAGTTAAAAAGGCAGTAATTGATTAAGTGAGGCAAAAACATTCAAAAAGAGTTCACTGCAAATTAAAAACTCTTAAAACCCTTAATAGATAATTAATAAAAATACATAATTTAAGATTAATGGTAGCAATGAGAATTTTAAAACCTTTTATAAAATATCTAAAAAAAAAATTACTGTGAAAAAATAAAGGCAAATAGAATAAAAAAAAGCCGTGAGTTATCTAAAAGGTTGGACCTAATGTATTCAAGGAATAAAATTAAATCTAATTTTGTATTCCATCTATCAACCTAATATCGCGTAATTCTTACATAAATGCAAAAAAGAAAGAAAAAAAAAATTAGACGCAGACAAAGTGGAAGAGAAAATATGCTGGTGGAGATGGGAGACGGAAAAGGGAGGGTGTGGGGTGAACAAAATATAAGGGTGTAGGGTGAGGAAAAGATAAGGGTGTGGAGTGAGAAATAAAAAAGGTGTGGGGTGAAGAAAAATAAGGTGGTGGGAGAAAAAAAAATAAGGGTGTGTTGTGAGGAAAAAATAAGGGTGGGGTGAAGAAAAATAAGGGTAGTGGGTGACGAAAAAATAAGGGCGTGGTGTGAGGAAAAAATAAGGGCGTGGTGTGAGGAAAAAATAAGGGTGTGAGTGCGGAAAAAATGAGGGTATGGGGTGAAGAAGAAATAAGGGTGTGGGTGAGGAAAAAATGAGGGTATGGGGTGAAGAAAAAATAAGGGTTGGGGTGAGGGAAAAATAAGGGTGTGGGGTGAGGAAAAAATAGGGGTGTGGGGTGAGGAAAAAATAGAGGTGGGCAGAAGAAAAAATAAAAGAGTGGGGTGAAAAAATAATAAGAGTGTGGGGCGAGGAAAAAATAAGGGTGTGGTGTGAGGAAAAAATAAGGGTGTGGGGTCAAGAATAAAATAAGGGTGGTGGGTCAAGAATAAAATAAGGGTGTGGGGTGAGGAAAAAGTAAGGGTGTGGGGTGAGGAAAAAATAAGTGTATGGGGGTGAGGAAAAAAACAAGGGTGTGGGGTGAGGAAAAAATAGGGGTGTAGGGTGAGGAAAAAATAGGGGTGGGCAGAAGAAAAAATAAGGGTGTGGGGTGAAAAAATGATAAAAGTGTGGGGTGAGGAAAAAATAAGAGTGTGGTGTGAGGAAAAAATAAGGGTGTGGGGTCAAGAATAAAATAAGGGTGGTGGGTGAAGAAAAGATAAGGGTGTGGGGTGAGGAAAAAATAAGGGTGTGGGGTAAGGAAAAAATACGGGTATGGGGTGAAGAAAATAAGAGTTGGGGTGAGGAAAAATAAGGGTGTAGGGTGAGGGGAAAATAAGAGTGTGGGGGTGAGGAAAAAATAAAGATGTGGGATGAGGAAAAAATAAGGGTGTGGGATGAGGAAAAAAATAAGGGTGTGGGGTGAGGAAAAAATAAGGGTGGGGATGAGGGAAAATAAGCGTGTGGGGTGACAAAAAATAAGGGCGTGGGGTGAAGAAAAAATAAGGGTTTGGGGTGGAGAAAAAATAAGGGTGTGGGGTGAGGAATAAATAAGGGTGTGGGGTGAGGAATAAATAGGGGTGTGAGGCGAGGAAAAAGTAATGGTGTGGAGTGAGGGAAAATTAAGCATGTGGTGGTGAGGAAAAAGTAATGGTGTGGAGTGAGGGAAAATTAAACATATGGGGTGAGGGAAAATTAAGCGTGTGGGGTAAGGGAAAATAAGGGTGTGGGGTGAGGGAAAAGTAAGGATGTGGGGTGAGAAAAAAATAAGGGTGGGGTGTGAGGAAAAAATAATGGTGTGGAGTGAGGGAAAATTAAGCGTGTGGGGTGAGGGAAAATTAAGCGTGTGGGGTGAGAAAAAAAAAACGTCATGTTTTTTAAAGCCATAATATCAACGGCATCTTGGGTTCCCTGCTCAAGTTATAGCAGGTAGCTTAAGCTGGTCTATGCCAGTAAGCAGTCGTGCTCTTACATCAGGAGAAGCTGCAAAAAATAAAATAAGAAAAATAAAAAATAAAACTGCAGCAGCAGCTTAGAGTTGGAGGAGAAGGAGCAGGAGAAGCTGTAAAAAAAAATAAAATAAAGAATATAAAAATAAAACCAGCAGCAGCTTAGAGTTGGAAAAGAAGGAGCAGGAGAAGCTGTAAAAAAAATAAAATAAAATAAATAAAAAATAATACTGCAGCAGCAGCTTAGAGTTGGAGGAGAAGGAGCAGGAGAAGCTGAAAAAAAATAAATAAAATAAAGAATACAAAAATAAAACCAGCAGCAGCTTAGAGTTGGAAAAGAAGGAGTAGGAGAAGCTGCAAAAAAAAAAAAAAAAAATACAATAAAAAATTAAAAAATAAAACTGCAGCAGCAGCTTAGAGTTGGAAAAGAAGGAGTAGGAGAAGCTGCAAAAAAAAAAAAAAAAAAAAAAAAAAAAAAAAACAATTAGAAAATAAAACTGCAGTAGCAGCTTAGAGCTGGAGGAGGAGGAGCAGGAGAAGCTGCAAAAAAAAATAAAAAAAATTAAGAATATAAAAAATAAAACCAGCAGCAGCTTAGAGTTGGAAAAGAAGGAGCAGGAGAAGCTGCAAAAAATAAAATAGGAAAAATAAAAAATAAAACTGCAGCAGCAGCTTAGAGTTGCCGGAGAAGGAGCAGGAGAAGCTGCAAAAAAAAAAGAGAAAGAAATAAAATTAAAAATAAAACTGCAGCAGCAGCAGCTTAGAGTTGGAAAAGAAGGAGCAGGGAAGTTGAAAAAAAAATAAAAGAAAAAAAAGAAAAAAGAAAATGCAGCAGCAGCTTAGAGTTGGAGGAGAAGGAGCAGGAGAAGCTGCAAAAAAAGAGAAAGAAATAAAATTAAAAATAAAACTGCAGCAGCAGCTAAGAGTTGGAGGAGAAGGAACAGAAGCTGCAAAAAAAAAAATAAAAAAAATAAAATAAAAAATAAAACTGCAGCAGCAGCAGCTTAGAGTTGGAAAAGAAGGAGCAGGGGAAGCTGAAAAAAAATAAAATAAAAAAAGAAAAAAGAAAATGCAGCAGCAGCTTAGAGTTGGAGGAGAAGGAGCAGGAGAAGCTGTAAAAAAAAAAATAAATAAAAAATAAAACTGCGGCAGCAGCTTAGAGTTTGAGGAGAAGGAGCAGGAGAAGCTGCAAAAAAAGAGAAAGAAATAAAATTAAAAATAAAACTGCAGCAGCAGCTAAGAGTTGGAGGAGAAGGAACAGAAGCTTCAAAAAAAAAAAAAATAAAAAATAAAAAAATAAAACTGCAGCAGCAGCTTAGAGTTTGAGGAGAAGGAGCAGTAGAAGCTGCAAAAAAAGAGAAAGAAATATAAAATAAAACGGCAGCAGCAGCTAAGAGTTGGAGGAGAAGGAACAGAAGCTGCAAAAAAAAAAAGAAAAAAATAAAATAAAAAATAAAACTGCAGCAGCAGCTTAGAGTTTGAGGAGAAGGAGCAGGAGAAGCTGCAAAAAAAGAGAAAGAAATAAAATTAAAAATAAAACTGCAGCAGCAGCTAAGAGTTGGAGGAGAAGGAACAGAAGCTGCAAAAAAAAAAGAAAAAAAAAAAGAAAATAAAAAATAAAACTGCAGCAACAGCTTAGAGTTTGAGGAGAAGGAGCAGCAGAAGCTGCAAAAAAAAAAGAGAAAGAAATAAAATTGAAAATAAAACTGCAGCAGCAGCTAAGAGTTGGAGGAGAAGGAACAGAAGCTGCAAAAAAAAAAAAAGAAAAAAAAAACTGCAGCAGCAGCAGCTTAGAGTTGGAGGAGAAGGAGCAGGAGAAGCTGAAAAAAAAAAATTGAAACTGCAACACCAGCTTAGAGTTGGAGGAGCAGGAGAAGCTTGGAAAAAAAATAAATAAGAAATAAAACTGCAGCAACAGCTTAGAGTTGCAGGAGAATGAGCAGGAGAAGCTGCAAAATATAAAATAAAATAAAATAAAATAAAATAAAACTGCAGCAGCAGCTTACAAGGAAGGAAGGAGGGTCGTGGGAACCAAACCTGCAAACATGGGAGTAGGCAAAACCCATCTGATGAACCCTTTGGTCAGGGCGAAACCCTTAGGCTTCAGCCACACCGTGGGCGACTAGCGTGGAGGTAAGAGGGAAGAGGTTCCCGCCGCAAATTGAGACGTAAGTTGTCCTATGCAGGTGGTTACATTGGATGAGGGAGAAGCCTCCAACCGCTGCAGTTGCCGCCAAGCTATGAAACATGTTTTGAAAAAACCGTGACAGTTTCGCGCGTTTTCATTTAAGACTACACTATTTTTTGTAAGTTTCTGAAGCGGTGGGCATTCAGTTGATGGTTTCTAGCCATGGCTAATCAACAATTTATCGTGGTGTTTCGGAGAGCAAAAATAAATGTTAAAAAATGGAAGATATGGAAATAAAATGCAAATGGATGGTAATAAAATAGTGGGTAGGCCTACGCCTTTTTCATGCTTTGCAACCTATTCAATCACCATTTAATTCATTACACACACACACACACACACACATATATATATATATATATATATACATATATATATATATATATATATATACATGTATATATACATATATATATATATATATATATACACATATACATATATACACATATACATACATACATATATATATATATATATATATATTCAGAGAGAGAGAGAGAGAGAGAGAGAGAGAGAGAGAGAGAGACTCTTAGCTTGTGTTTAAGAGAAATTTTTCAGTCGGGACAAAATGCATTGAAAAAACTAAACATCGATAATTTTTGTCAAGTTGTTTGCGAGAATGGTATAGCAGATAACACAACAAATACACCATATGATTGATTATAAGTTAAGCATTTATTCTAATGATAAAATTAGGAAGGTATGAAATTATATTGAATTACGTTCATACATAATTTCTTGTGCTTCCTCTACCATCACACACTTTACAGCTCTAACAAGTAGAACTCTCCCCCTCCCCCGTCATCCTTCCCCTTCCCAGCGTTCTCCCTCGCCTGCCCCCCCCCCCCCCGCCCACCTACCGTTCGTCCTGCCCCCGTCCCTTCTCCTCCACCCTAACAACCAAACTCTTCTATATCTTAAGTTCTGGAATCTATAGATATTGGGGGTGACAGTTGGGGACCGGAGATGACAGGACTTCTGGATTTGGCTGTACCAAGGTCTTCCACGGTTTTGAGATAGAGTTCTCTTGCTCGAGGGTACATTCGGACACACTATTCTATCTAATTTTTCTTCTTGTTTTGTTAAAGATTTTATAGTTTATATAGAAAATATTTATTTCAATGTTGTAACTGTTCTTAAAATATTTTCTTTTTCTTTGCTTCCTTTCCTCACTGGGCTATTTTCCCTATTGGGGTCCCTGGGCTTATAGCATCCTACTTTTTCCATTGTAGCTTAGAAAGTAATAATAATAATAATAATAATAAGTAACTCTGGGACTACATTATACAGACAAACAGGGTGATAAAAGTACATCGAGCAGACGTTATTAAGTCGACAAGACAACGAAATAAGTATCAGACATAGATGTTGCAGTACCATTGAACTCAAGAGTGGAAGATGAGGAACGAAAGAAAATAGTAAAGTACTAAGACTTAAAAATTAAATTGAAAAGGATATTAAATATGCAACTAGTAATGGTGCTAATAATCACAGAAAAGGAATCTTCAGAGAGTAAGAGCCGAAATAGCCCCAGGACTTGTGCAAAAGAGCGTGCTATTTGAAACAGCCTATATACAGAGGAAAGAGGGAATTCTAAGGAAGCTGGACGCTATAAGAGAGGAAAGAGGGAATTCTATGGAAGCTGGACGCTATATAGAGAGGAAAGAGGGAATTCTATGGAAGCTGGACGCTATATAGAGAGGAAAGAGGGAATTCTAAGGAAGCTGGACGCTATATAGAGAGGAAAAAGGGAATTCTATGGAAGCTGGACGCTATATAGAGAGGAAAGATGGAATTCTATGGAAGCTGGATGCTACATAGAGAGGAAAGAGGGAATTCTATGGAAGCTGGACGCTACATAGAGAGGAAAGAGGGAATTTAATAGAAGCTGGACGTTATATAGAGAGGAAAGAGGGAATTCTATGGAAGCTGGACGCTATATAGAGAGGAAAGAGGGAATTCTATGGAAGCTGGACGCTATATAGAGAGGAAAGAGGGAATTCTAAGGAAGCTGGACGCTATATAGAGAGGAAAAAGGAAATTCTATGGAAGCTGGACGCTATATAGAGAGGAAAGATGGAATTCTATGGAAGCTGGATGCTACATAGAGAGGAAAGAGGGAATTCTATGGAAGCTGGACGCTACATAGAGAGGAAAGAGGGAATTTAATAGAAGCTGGACGTTATATAGAGAGGAAAGAGGGAATTCTATGGAAGCTGGACGCTATATAGAGAGGAAAGAGGGAATTCTATGGAACCTGGACGCTATATAGAGAGAAAAGAGGGAATTCTATGGAAGCGGGACGCTATATAGAGTGGAAAGAAGGAATTCTATGGAAGCTGGACGCTATATAGAGAGGAAAGAGGGAATTCTATGGAAGCGGGACGCTATATAGAGTGGAAAGAAGGAATTCTATGGAAGCTGGACGCTATATAGAGAGGAAAGAGGGAATTCTATGGAAGCTGGACGCTATATAGAGTGGAAAGAGGGAATTCTATGGAAGTTGGACGCTATATAGAGTTGAAAGAGGGAATTCTATGGAAGTTGGACGCTATATAGAGAGGAAAGAGGGAATTCTATGGAAGCTGAACGCTATATAGAGTGGAAAGAGGGAATTCTATGGAAGTTGGACGCTATATAGAGAGGAAAGAGGGAATTCTATGGAAGCTGAACGCTATATAGAGTGGAAAGAGGGAATTCTATGGAAGTTGGACGCTATATAGAGAGGAAAGAGGGAATTCTATGGAAGCTGAACGCTATATAGAGTGGAAAGAGGGAATTCTATGGAAGTTGGACGCTATATAGAGTGGAAAGAGGGAATTCTATGGAAGTTGGACGCTATATAGAGAGGAAAGAGGGAATTCTATGGAAGCTGGACGCTATATAGAGTGGAAAGAGGGAATTCTATGGAAGTTGGACGCTATATAGAGAGGAAAGAGGGAATTCTATGGAAGCTGGACGCTATATAGAGTGGAAAGAGGGAATTCTATGGAAGTTGGACGCTATATAGAGTGGAAAGAGGGAATTCTATGGAAGTTGGACGCTATATAGAGAGGAAAGAGGGAATTCTATGGAAGTTGGACGCTATATAGAGAGGAAAGAGGGAATTCTATGGAAGCTGGACGCTATATAGAGTGGAAAGAGGGAATTCTATGGAAGTTGGACGCTATATAGAGAGGAAAGAGGGAATTCTATGGAAGCTGGACGCTATATAGAGTGGAAAGAGGGAATTCTATGGAAGTTGGACGCTATATAGAGAGGAAAGAGGGAATTCTATGGAAGCTGGACGCTATATAGAGTGGAAAGAGGGAATTCTATGGAAGTTGGACGCTATATAGAGAGGAAAGAGGGAATTCTATGGAAGCTGGACGCTATATAGAGTGGAAAGAGGGAATTCTATGGAAGTTGGACGCTATATAGAGTGGAAAGAGGGAATTCTATGGAAGCTGGACGCTATATAGAGAGGAAAGAGGGAATTCTATAGAAGCTGAACGCTATATAGAGAGGAAAGAGGGAATTCTATGGAAGTTGGACGCTATATAGAGTGGAAAGAGGGAATTCTATGGAAGTTGGACGCTATATAGAGAGGAAAGAGGGAATTCTATGGAAGCTGGACGCTATATAGAGTGGAAAGAGGGAATTCTATGGAAGTTGGACGCTATATAGAGAGGAAAGAGGGAATTCTATGGAAGCTGGACGCTATATAGAGTGGAAAGAGGGAATTCTATGGAAGTTGGACGCTATATAGAGAGGAAAGAGGGAATTCTATGGAAGCTGGACGCTATATAGAGAGGAAAGAGGGAATTCAATAGAAGCTGGACGCTATATAGAGAGCAAAGAGGGAATTCTATGGAAGCTGGACGCTATATAGAGAGAAAAGAGGGAATTCTATGGAAGCGGGACGCTATATAGAGTGGAAAGAAGGAATTCTATGGAAGCTGGACGCTATATAGAGAGGAAAGAGGGAATTCTATGGAAGCTGGACGCTATATAGAGAGGAAAGAAGGAATTCTATGGAAGCTGGACGCTATATAGAGAGGAAAGAGGGAATTCTATGGAAGCTGGACGCTATATAGAGTGGAAAGAAGGAATTCTATGGAAGCTGGACGCTATATAGAGAGGAAAGAGGGAATTCTATGGAAGCTGGACGCTATATAGAGAGAAAAGAGGGAATTCTATGGAAGCGGGACGCTATATAGAGTGGAAAGAAGGAATTCTATGGAAGCTGGACGCTATATAGAGTGGAAAGAGGGAATTCTATGGAAGTTGGACGCTATATAGAGAGGAAAAAGGGAATTCTATGGAAGCTGGACGCTATATAGAGAGGAAAGAGGGAATTCTATGGAAGCTGGACGCTATATAGAGTGGAAAGAGGGAATTCTATGGAAGTTGGACGCTATATAGAGAGGAAAGAGGGAATTCTATGGAAGCTGGACGCTATATAGAGAGGAAAGAGGGAATTCAATAGAAGCTGGACGCTATATAGAGAGGAAAGAGGGAATTCTATGGAAGCTGAACGCTATATAGAGAGAAAAGAGGGAATTCTATGGAAGTTGGACGCTATATAGAGAGGAAAGAGGGAATTCTATGGAAGCTGGACGCTATATAGAGAGGAAAGAGGGAATTCAATAGAAGCTGGACGCTATATAGAGAGGAAAGAGGGAATTCAATAGAAGCTGGACGCTATATAGAGAGAAAAGAGGGAATTCAATAGAAGCTGAACGCTATATAGAGAGAAAAGAGGGAATTCTATGGAAGTTGGACGCTATATAGAGAGGAAAGAGGGAATTCTATGGAAGCTGGACGCTATATAGAGAGGAAAGAGGGAATTCAATAGAAGCTGGACGCTATATAGAGAGGAAAGAGGGAATTCAATAGAAGCTGGACGCTATATAGAGAGAAAAGAGGGAATTCAATAGAAGCTGGACGCTATATAGAGAGAAAAGAGGGAATTCTATGGAAGCGGGATGCTATATAGAGAGGAAAGAAGGAATTCTATGGAAGCTGGACACTATATAGAGAGGAAAGAGGGAATTCTATGGAAGCTGGACGCTATATAGAGAGGAAAGAGGGAATTTTATGGAAGCTGGACGCTATATAGAGAGGAAAGAGGGAATTCTATGGAAGCTGGACGCTATATAGAGAGGAAAGAGGGTTATGGAAGCTGAACGCTATATAGAGAGGAAAGAGGGAATTCTATGGAAGCTGGACGTTATATAGAGAGGAAAGAGGAAATTCTATGGAAGCTGGACGCTATATAGAGAGGAAAGAGGGAATTCTATGGAAGCTGGACGCTATATAGAGAGGAAAGAGGGAATTCTATGGAAGCTGGACGCTATATAGAGAGCAAATAGGGAATTTTATGGAAGCTGGACGCTATATAGAGAGGAAAGAGGGAATTCTATGGAAGCTGGACGCTATATAGAGAGGAAAGAGGGAATTCTATGGAAGCTGGACGCTATATAGAGAGGAAAGAGGGAATTTTATGGAAGCTGGACGCTATATAGAGAGGAAAGAAGGAATTCTATGGAAGCTGGACGCTATAAACCACCAGTCTCAGTAGACAGCGATTAAAATATAATAATAACAGCAATAATAATTCTACACAATCAACGTCAGTTTGATTAATAAATTAAATTAATGCTTCATGCAATTCCATGAATATATAATAAATATTTAATCACGCTGAAACTTGAATATTCATCATTAATTACGTGTAGTTAGAACTGGGTACGATGAACTGGAATTTAAAATTCTTTGAGTACACAGTCGGTTCTTCTATATAAAAAAAGCATTACTGTTTATGGTATGCCTTACCTATTTATTTGTTCCGTTTTCAGATCTCTGTAATTAAAGGATCTTGCTAATATAATTTTTTTTCAAATAATTATTCTAATTAATCAGGACAAAATTTGGTTAACGTTCATACCTCTTAACTTGCTGAAAAAATCTTCCATAGATCAGAAGTTCTATTTGCAAAACGAGAAAAAAATCGATTTATCTAAAAGAATACAAAGGGAAAATTTTTCAACATTTGAAATTAGAAAAAAAAAATAAAAAATAAATATGGTTAAAAAGAAGAAGGAATTTTATAGTATCTGTACAGCCTCTTTTGACCTTAAAATTAACACAAAACTCAAGTATAACAATTAATTTAGGTGACAAGCCGTAATTGAAAATTTTACATCACAATGTAAGCAAGTCTATGAGAATTACATCTTCAAACCTAAAAAATGTGGCATTTAATCTATCAGATACCTACAAATTTTAATATATAAATAGGATTTCAATGTAATCATCGAACCTAAAATGTTAAACCATACCATAGGGTTTCATCAGTAATTTGGTGAATTAAAAATGCGCAGAGAGGATGTCATTAACGTCTTCAGACTTTAATCATGTTAGACCTTGGAATATAAAGATAGGTTCAATAAAAATGTGTACCCTGTGCAGCCGTGTGTCAATAATAACCTTTACAAACCTTTAACCTTAAAGAAAGGGTTGTGGTGGCCGATGTGGTAACGTCCCTGGCTGATGAACGCCATATTGGTGTTCAAGTATCGCTAAAACTCGTTAGTTTCTTTGGTCACTATAACCTCACCATAAGGAGGGGGATTTGGGGGAGTCTATCTTCAGAGTCATCTGCAGCCATTGCCTGGCCCTCCTTGGTCCTAGCTTGGGTGGAGAGGGACCTTGGGCGCTGATCATATGTATATATGCTCAGTTCCTAGGGCATTGTCCTGCTTGATAGGGCAATGTCATTGCACCTTGCCTCTGCCATTCATGAGTAAACTTTAAACCTTTAAAGGATTTTTATATCATATTCAGGAATTAAAATGTTCAAGTAGATCCCATTGAAATCAAATTATTACATAGAATTTAACATAGACATCTCCACATCCATCGTAGACTATGAGGGACCAACTAATAACACCGAACCTATAACACAGATATGGATCTAACAAAAGCACAATCACAATATACGAATTACAACCTAATGTCCACTTGAAAGCCAAAGGAATGATTCTGTATCTTACATGGTATTAGTTCATAATGTGAATAGTATAATAGAGTAACTAAAGGCAAGAACATCAAACATACAAAACGTTATTCTATTTCCATAAAATTAATTCATTTTCTGATCGCAGTTAGCATCAATTTTACCTTATATAATTAAGCATTTTTACAATATAAAGACATTTATTTATCAGAGAGAGAGAGAGAGAGAGAGAGAGAGAGAGAGAGAGAGAGAGAGAGAGAGAGAGAGGAGAGAGAGAGGAGAGAGCAAATAAAAGTAGAAAACCGAGAAGTTTTATGTAGATTACATGTCCAATGATGGAAAATGAGAACACCCCTTCATAATGATTTAAAAAGAGACATGCGTTTGACTCTGACTAAGTCCAATACAAATAATATAACCGAGTGAAGAAAAAAAAAAACATAGCAGAGAAATTAAAAGAAATAAATGCATCGATGAGTAAATCATATAATGCAAAAAAGTTTACATTCTATCCTATTTATTTTTCGCAGGATGATTACTTCCATTTGAGCATATTTCTGTAATGTTACCTTAATATTATATTCTGTACCACACGTGTTTCAGTCACGCTCGTATACTGTAAAGATTTTTTTTTTTTAAATCTTGCACTCCCCCTCACTGTTAAGAAGACCTATTTCAGCTTGCCTTTACACTCATATGCCTCTATGATTTTTTGTGACATTCTTGTTCACAACCTCTTGTATGTACTCATTATCTGTTGAAATAAAGTTAGTTCATTCTTCTTACGACTCTGTTATGACCTAACGAGTGCCATATACGGATGAGACCATGGTGAGGGGTAGATGGAGATGGTTTGGGCATGATCTTCGCACTCTCCAAGAGAGATTAGTTCACCTGTTTAACTGGGCTTCACAAGGCACTAAAAGAGTTGGAAGATCCCAGGCCTACATAGCTGAGGACTATGAAGCGTGAAGTAGATGATGAATGGAGAAGCACTGATTTAAAAGCTCATGATAGAAACGACTGGCGCAATCTAACTGAGGCCCTTTATATAAACTGGCGTAGGAGGAGATGATGATGATGATGGTAAGAAAATAAATCTTTTACTGTAAGATTATAGTGGAGGAATGTCTAAAGGAACAGATATATACAATATGCAAACTCAAGTAAAGTCTGTTAAACCCCCCCCCCCCTCTCTCTCTCTCTCTCTCTCTCTCTCTCTCTCTCTCTCTCTCTCTCTCTCTCTCTCTCCTCTCTCTCTCTCTCCTCCTCTCTCTCTCGCCTACACTGCTTCTGTGAATCTTAATGAACGAATGAATGCTAACCTGATCATGCACGTCTTCGTCCTCTTCTTTCTTTTCCCAAGAAATGAATTTCATAAGGAATTCGGAGAGAAAGGTAAATGGTAAATGCTGAATCCAAGACGCTATGCAGAGAAGATAATTAACAATCTAATTATTCATAGGCTGCTTAATTATTTCTATTTCCATAATTTTTTGAGGCAATAGATTGGTATTTTTACCTTTAGGAAGAACATCGACAGCATTATTTTTCAAATTTTAGTCTGTCGCTTCTCCGCCTGAAACCACTTATCTAATTTCATATTTCTTTAAGATAAGATTTAATTTACATTTTCTAATTTACAATTATTCGAATAAATACTCATTTTTCTTTCAATGGTCGTAAAAGAGACTTTCTGAGCATTCTTTTCTTCAGAGAAATTGTCTCACGTATATTTCTAAGTGTTTACCGAAAAATCTAATATAAGATTCACATAATTCACTAAGGCATAAAGTAAATATGCTAAAGGTAATCATCTATTACCTAGTATGAAGTTTGGCTTTCGCAAAACCCTTGGAGCATGTGATGTCCTCCTTACAATTCCCAAAACCGTTTAAGAAAATTTTGATTGTGGTCAAGAAGTTCGTATGACTCGCCTTGATTTTAGTGCTGCCGTTGATAGTGTTAATCACGAGGTCCTCATTTTCAAACTTGAAAAAGTGAGAGCAGAAGAATATTTTGTTTTCGCATCTTATTGAATCTTTAAGTAATGACAATAAGAGTATAATATTGTGTGTTCCTCAGGGTAGTATTCTTGGACCATTACTTTTCATGCTATATACGCAATTCATGTTTTATACTTAGTAAACAAGCTTGTTGCACACACAGACGACCCTATTCTCTTTGCATTAATTCCATCACAAGAATATCGATCATGGGTTGCTGAATCCCTTAATGACATCCAGTGAAAATTAGAGCATGATTGTTAAGTAGGTCAAGTAAGGTCTCCTCCAGAACTTTGAAATGACAATGCACTTTCAATCTAAAATTTTAAGTTTAATGTATTATTCTTGATGTCTTTTACTACAAATGCACAACAAATTGACATAGTGATAAAAGTCTTTCAATATTTTTAGTGATGTATCCTAGGAAAATGTATTATTTCATTCTACCGTGTCTGGAGTATTGCTTTGTCTGCACTTCCCTGTCAAATATCATCTCAATATTTTGGACAAAAATTGCGGTCTAATAAATTCCTTATTCCTGATCTTGATATTAATCTGGACCCGTTGTATATTCGTTTTGCATGTTGCATAAGGTTTTACATAATTCCGGCCCTCCTTTGTATCCAGATCTCCCCGGACTGAACCATCATAAGGGCTGCTAAGCAAGACCATGTGCCCCAGCTTATGAGGGTTGCAATTTTTATCACAATGCATAGAACCAGCATGTCCGTAGTACCTGATATGCTGTTAATTCCAAGGGTCTTGCCTTTTCCATCAGCGGCTCAATACTACACAGAATTCTAGAAGTTTTATTTCAGCACTGATCAGATTGTGGAATGATTTTCCTGTTCGTGTGATTGAGTCGATGGAACTTCCATAATCAGAACGAGATGCAAATACTTTTCTATTCATTAGGTTTACATAAGACACAATTCATAGTTTATGAATAATGTACTTTAACGTTGTTACTGATATTCGTAAATTTCATATTCTTTATTATTTGTAATAAATAATTTAAGCCTTATTTCTATACTTTCTTTACGCTATGGGCTAATTTCCGTGTTGGAGCCCTTGGGCTTATAGCATCTAGCTTTTCCAACTTGAGATGTAGCTTGACAGGTAATAATAACAGACACAGTATTCAGAGATAAATTTCTAATAACTTTCAATTTTTAAACCGATTTTCATGTCCGTTTGATTCTATACCATAGCACATGAATGCAAAAAAAAAAAAAAAAAAAAAATAACAAAAGAACAACTCCTAAGATTAAGTTAAATATCTAGCATATAATGAGCATACAATCGAAAAAATAAAACGGATAAAAATTTGAAAAATATGAAGGTCAATAATAAAAACTTAATGTCACAAAAAATAATTGAAGAGAGAGAGAGAGAGAGAGAGAGAGAGAGAGAGAGAGAGAGAGAGAGAGAGAGAGAGAGAGAGAGAGAGAGAGAGAAATGGTATCTAAAATCCTCTGAGAAAGCCCGGTCCCCATTAATCTCTCTTCGCTGCTGGAAAGCTATTACATGAAGTTATTCCCACATACATATGGAAGAGCCGTCGTCAAATGCGGTAAAAGCTCATCGCGTCTCGCGGAAAAACAGAAAAGCTGGAAGGACTCCCCTGCCATAACTCTATAATTAGATTGCTTGAAATGTAATAGAGGGGAGCTGCCCTCCGACCTGAATATGGCGGAAAATGAAGTAAAGGACTAGAGGAACCGTTTGCTTTTTCATTGATAGAGTGAATACAGAGTTCATCTTCTCAAGTGGAAATTTTAACTAAATTGTGCGCGATAATATTGCAACTGTTGGGAGCAAATGGAATATGAAAGAAGGACCTAGTAAAAATCTATTTTTATAAAAGCTATCTAAATATATTTCAATAGATTCTATATTAAAATATCACCGATGACTATAGGTCTTGTAAATAAATCAATCAATCATCTATTTGGTAAAAGAATATTTACATTCAAACCATCAAAACGCATTTTTTTCAATGCAGAAGTCAGCTATTATAGTAAAAAAGCCATTGTTCAGAGGGCCAGTCAATAAAAAAAGCCCTTGTTCAGGGGGGGTGTCAATAAAAAAAGCCCTTGTTCAGGGGGGTGTCAATAAAAAAAAGCCCTTGTTCAGGGGGTGTCAATAAAAAAAGCCCTTATTTAGATGGGTCAGTCACTAAAAAAAGCCATTGTTTAGGGGGTCCAGTCAATAAAACAGCCCTTGTTCAGTGGGTCAGTCAAAAAAAAAAGCCCTTGTTCAGTGAGTCAGTCAATAAAAAAAGCCCTTGTTCAGGGGGGTCAGACAATAAAAAAAGCCCTTGTTCAGGGGGTCAGACAATAAAAAAAGCCCTTGTTCAGTGGGTCAGTCAATAAAAAAAGCCGTTGTTCAGTGAGTCAGTCAATAAAAAAAGCCCTTGTTCAGGGGGGTCAGACAATAAAAAAAAGCCCTTGTTCAGGGGGTCAGACAATAAAAAAGCCCTTGTTCAGTGGGTCAGTCAATTAAAAAAGCCCTTGTTCAGTGAGTCAGTCAATAAAAAAAGCCCTTGTTTAGGGGGTCAGTCAATAAAACACCCCTTGTTTAGTGGACCAGTCTATATAAAAAAAAGCCCTTGTTAAGGGCGTCAGTCAAAACTTCAGTTCAATAAATGACCCTGATAACCTTACACAAGCAAGAGCAAACGACTGACAGCAGGGTACGAATGTATAAGAACTCTTACACTGAAACATCGGCCGACCTGGTATGCATTAAAGAACGGACTCATGAAATCGATGATGCTCCGAGAGAAATCATACTTATATTATAGATGTATTCATGTTATAATGGTAAAATCATTCATCATTCAGAGAGCAAAATATCACACCACATGCAGACAGAAACCAGCAGAGATAGAGTTAAACAGTTATACATACACATATGTACTTACCAATTTTGCTCACCACGAGTATTTTCCTTTTTAGATGTCGAAATAATTAAATAAGGCTGTATATATCTATATATACATATGTATGTAAATATATATTCATGCTTGTCTGAGCATGTGTGCAGACATATCAACAAAGATATACATAAACAGATAGATACATATAAATACATGCATATATATATATATATATATATATATATATATATATATATATATATATATATGAATATATATACATATATACATATATATACATGTACATAAACATATATCTACACACACACACACACACATATATATATATATATATATATATATATATATATATATATATATATATATATAAATATATATATATACATATATATATATATATATATATATATATATATATATATATATATATTTATACATATATACATACATATACTAAACACTACATAATGAAACTATGTCAATCAAACTCC
>NC_090762.1:45177124-45184624 GCF_036898095.1 Palaemon carinicauda | reverse complement strand
TTTACGTTTTAAAAAAACGGATATACTGTATTGACGTAAAGAAGTGACATTACGGTAACCAACCCAAGTAAAATATAACATGTATGGTAAAATTACGTTCGCCTGTACATTACTGAAATACGGCTGAGAAGAGTAAATTTCCACGGAGAATTCCGATTAATATTAGTTTTTTTTTTTTTTTTTTTTTTTTTTTTTTTTTTTTTTTTTTTAACAGTGTACCGGAATACATATCTTCAATACTGCAATGCTAAAAAATTATGTTGGTTTGGACCCATTAGGCAACATTCTTGACAGAGAGAAACATTAGTAACAATATTCTACAACGTCCACAGTAGGGAAAAAAATATTTCAGCTTTTAAGTTCATTGTTCCTGCCATAAATGAGCATCCTGTATCTAAGGTGTTCTCATTCAGTGAAAACTGAATGGATGGATCAACAGGGCTGCTGACCTTAGTAGTTGTGACGACAAACCAATCAGTTATTTAGCGAAAAAAAGACCAGGTAATGAGGCCTTTGGGGCTGGGGGAATAATCCACTAAAAAGGAAGCATTCATTAATTAAAGAAAAACGTTTTCTTTCAACGTTTGACAACGAAAAACATTTCCCCTGTGAATAAGAAAAAAAACAAACATCAGCCAACAGGATGAGAACCATTACGGGAAATCCGTTAGCAAAAATAGAAAACATACGGCCACATTGTGTGTGCCTGAATAGAACCCATAAAAGTAATGCAACAATTTTTCTAATGGCAGGTCTCCGTAAAGGACATATTTCAATGACTTCGCTCTCTTTGCCTTAACGGTGAGGAAATCTCATCATCCTCTACCCTGGCCGATGTGCAATCTTCTAACCCCAAAGGCCTTGTTGTGTGTGTGCGTGTGTGTGGAGTGGTGCCATCTGTAGTGTAACATAATAGTTCTATAAATCCAAATTTGAAAACTCCAACATCAGTTTTTACAAACAATCTCTCTCTCTCTCTCTCTCCTCTCTCTCTCTCTCTCTCCTCTCTCTCTCTCTCTCCTCTCTCTCTCTCTCCTCTCTCCTCTCTCTCTGTCAGGATGCTAGAAAACCTCAAATCTCTCTCTCTCTCTCTCTCTCTCTCTCTCTCTCTCTCTCTCTCATACAAACACAATATATATATATATAAACACACACACACATATATATATATATATATATATATATATATATATATATATATATATATATATATATATATATATATACACACACATATATATACATATACATATATACACATATATAAACAGTAAATATTAATTTTCACACAGGACAATTTACATTTCGGTTATGGAGCACTATTCAAGGATGAGTTTGTTCAGCTCCGGTTTCTATCATCTCACGACAACACTTAATCTTCCGAGGGGGGGAAAACGTTAATCTCGTCTATGTTGTTCCTTTCCATTTATTAAGCTGACTGCCGTTTCACCCCATTGGCTTACAGCTTTCATCAGAACTACATTGATCAACGGGATATACACTACATTTAAATGGTATTATAATGATGAATATGTATCGATAGTCTTCGTGGCTTAAGGGCTTTACGTGCATTTATAAAATAACTATTAGAATTTAATATCACAAGTAAGGGTGTTAATAATCACCAATGAAGATTATTCTATTTCCATTATTACTATTGTCATTATTTATGACATACATGAAAAGGCAAGTAGTATACCGCTTTCTGGTACAGTCGGCGTCAAAACTGATGCAACAAATTTCAGAGGCAACTAAAAAGCGTATTTTCAAAACTTTAAACCATAAAACAAATTCGAACTCTAAAATTCTGTTCTATATGGTCAGTCTGTGGGTCCATTACCACTGCGTTTATGACCGACTTTGAAACGGTGGAGAGATTGTGAAATTTCATTAAACCTATTGCACCTCAGTTCACCTGACAGGTACACAAATTAGGTTAACAGATCGTATATGGTAGGTCATCGACCACGAAAGGGAAGGGCATGAGGTTAGCAATTTCCTCCCAAAACACTAGCTGACAACAAAGTGTAAGTTCATAGGGAGTTAATGCCTTTAAAGTTAAAGTTAAACAAAAAATGATTTAATGTTTATGTATATATGTATCATATTATATTATATACATATATAAAAACAATTACATAATTATGCATATATATCTTTTATAGGTACTTGAATTGAATAAATGAAACTGGAATCTTTAAGTAAATTTGACCTGTCAAAAACGCCAAAGCTCAAAGTTCATAAAATTTATGTGTAACATTCTGCAAATAGTAGCACCACAGAAACAATGCATGAATTATGAACCTGAACTACCGAATTAGCAAATTCATCCATTGGGGATTTATAAAGCATGGAAATAATGATCGGCATTGTTCCAAGTTAGAAATTTTGCATTGCAGTTTTAAAGGGAGTCAATACCTATCATAATCATGTCCAACGGAATTGTTAGTTTTTTTCAATATATCATTTGGCATCTATCTCTCTCTCTCTCTCTCTCCTCTCTCTCTCCTCTCTCTCTCTCTCTCTCTCTCTCTCTCTCTCTCTCTCACTCTGTTCTATACTCTTTTTCCTCTTTTGCTATATGTATGTGTGCGTCTCCATTAGATCATCCATGGCTTTTAAAGGAGAAAAAGAGGGTCAGAGAATAATAGCTTTGAATCGGAAGTCCTAGTTAAATTTTCTCTTACTGTGCCATTACCTTTACCCCCCAGAGGATACGAGCATAGCAGCAGCTTTCCGTTATCACATAATTCACTGAGATTTCAGCAAACCATAGAAAAGAATTACCAGTCCATTTCCCCCGTCGGAAATTCCTGCGCTTCTAGCATCCATACCCATTTCTCTCTTTCTTTCTCTTCCTCTGCCTTTCACCCCCTTCTCCTGTGAGAAAGATAATCACATGTGAATAAATTCAAACCCCTGACATTCCCTTGGTAATTGGGAAGTGACCCTACGTTGGAAAAGGGGGGTGGGGGAGCATGGCGCAGGCCAAGGCAGGTCCTGATTTAATTTTGCATTGGGGACCCTAAATTTTACATCCCCCTGTTCCACACCTCCGGTCGCCGGACGGTTAGAGGGGGGGGGGGGGTAAAAATTCCCCTTCGGCCATTGGATGCTTACTCGACCTTGCATTCCATCCCTTTATCAACAATGATCTAAGCAATGAGGGCAAGGTTCAGGGATTCTATTTTATCCAACTTTATTTTTTTTTTCTGCGTTTGTCAGGGCCGAATTTGGTACGAGAAGGCTCTTCTAAACGATAGCGATCCGGCGAGTCTAAAGGACCACAAAAATATTACTGCAATTTTTACTGGCCCGTGACAACTATGTGTAAATATACAGACTCAAAATAGCAACGGTTAGGTTGACAATGCATCATTAACTATAACTAACATATGGAATTTTAACGCTTAAATTATCTACACAAGCACACATCAACCCCATGTAAACAAACAAGCACAAAAAAATAAATCAAGTACAAAATTGATTCTTGGACGAAACTTGAAATAAGAATTTACAACAAAAGGGAATTTTAAGGTTTAAATTATCTACACTAGCATACACCAACGACATCTAAACATACAAGCAGAAACAAATAAATCAAATGTACAATTGCTTCTTGGACGAAACTTGGAATAAGAATTTACAGGTATAAAGGTCTTGCTGGCAAACAACGTCTAAATATACATGGTAAAAATCAATAACATAAGAATGCATTCGATCCTAAAATGAAACTTGCAAAAATTCATTCAATAAATTCCATGAACAGGTGCAGTATTCAGAATATTCGACACGTTTAATTTCTCTTCTTTACAGAACTAAGTAAATTAACAATAAAGTCTCTAGCCGAGTTCTAAGGAGGATTACATGAAAACAAAAAGGATTTTGAAAAGGTAATGTCCTCAAATGTCAAGGATTAGAATTGAAGTTTTTAAGGACACATACAATATTAGACAAAAAGCTGAACTTTAGTTGCTTTAAATCGCAGACATTACAAACGACAAATGCAGGATATAAAAATAAAAAGTGAAATGTCTGATGAAACAAAAAAGGACTCGTAATTTTTTTATAAGGGCAATTCTTGGGAAGAAAAATGCATTTAGTGCAAGCAATTCTTGACTGAGAGAGAGAGAGAGAGAGGAGAGAGAGAGAGAGAGAGAGGAGAGAGAGAGAGAGAGAGAGAGAGAGAGAGAGACATGAATATTAAGTACCCAAAGTAACAGGCGATCAGATGTCAAAATCAAGCGAGATTTTCTCATTAACAATGAAAATAAAATTAACAAAATAACACTAAACTCGACATAAAAGACAAATCATCCAAACCTACTACAAAAACTAACAGGTAGAAGTTACGCTGAAGCATTCGAGCACAAGCAACGGAAGAATTAGCAACAGTGGTACAGTTGGCTTCATTAATTCCGGTACAATGACGTCTAAGTAGCTTCCCTACAAGTGTACCAGAATTAATGGAGCCAACTGTACCAACCAGCCACAAGCACACAATCATTTAATGGTAATGGTAAGCAAGAAACAGCATACGCAATAGCAACCGCGATAGCAACTACCAGCTGCGATCAGTAAACTCAGCAATCACAGAAGAGAAAGCAGCAATAAGCAATATACCTCCAAGGCAATACAGTGACAATAACAACAGCGAATTATCCCAAATGAAGCAATCCATCAGCAGAATCACCTACAACATTACCATCTTGAATAGCGGCGGATAAAAGACCAAAACAATAAAATGGACATTGACGCATCGTATTGCTTCCATTGGGTGCCATTCATCCTCCAAAGGACGAGACAAGGAAGCATTCGTGACAAAAAAAAAAGAGAAAAAAAAAAAAAGGCCCGATTCGGGTAATTATATACTATGATGAAGTATCTTTACATATTTCTTTCGAAAATCAACGATGTTAAGCATCTTTACATTGGCTTCGTATTTCCAATTATAAACAAATTAGAAGAAAATATACATCTTTCGCTTCGCGTTCAATTTACGCTCAATTCAATTCTAAAACATTATCAAACCTAAGCTAATACTACGCCAAAGGATTTACCTTTCAAAGTCTGTGGATCCCATCACTATTTAAGTTTCGTCTTCAGTATTCATACGGTGACGCACCGGTCATCTTCATTTTTGTTTGTTTGTATGTGTATATGTATGTATGTATATATATATATATATATATATATATATATATATATATAATATATATATATATATATATATATATATATATATATATATATAGATGGAGAGAGAGAGAGAGAGAGAGAGAGAGAGAGAGAGAGAGAGAGAGAGAGAGAGAGAGAGAGAGAGAGAGAGAGAGAGAGAGAGAGAACTGTAATGCCGATCATTTCCAAGAATTGGAAATAGAATATACTAAAATGTCAGGACTTTGAGAATCGGGCATCTACACGTCAATAAACTCAAATATTTAAAACAGTGCGGGAAATGAAACAAAGGTTGACTGATACGACCGTCTGCAACTATTTCAACACTGGCAGGATCTCTCTCTCTCTCTCTCTCTCTCTCTCTCTCTCTCTCTCTCTCTCTCCTCTCTCTCTCTCTCTCTCGCTGTAACAGGTGCTTAGCACTTAAACTATATAAATATGAAATTTCTCTACAGCTATATAATATTTAATTCCGTTGACTGGGTGTGTTGCGTACAGAAAAATATGGATGGTTACTGTGATTATATATTAGTCAGATAAGACAAATAAAATCAAGATATTAAAGACACTCCTATTCAAAGTCAGCTAAACCCTTATATGCCAAGTAATTAAAGAAAACTCTTAACTCTAAAAACGAAAAATGGGCGTAATCGAGTGTCGAGAAGTAATCCTCAGGAAATAAACTCAAGACATCAAGAAATAGCAGGAAGGAGAGGGAGTTGTTCTTTGACAAAGCTCATTAATGAAATGAAACTTATGAATAAGAAGATATAGACAAAAAATACTAAACGAAGTTTGGTTTACTTGGGAAGTACAGCATCGAGAAAATACAAGTTCAAACGAAAATATTAAATCTCCTTAAATGCAATAAATCCTTATTTTCTAAGCGTATAAGTAATAGGTTCCACGACATTCCAGACGCCCAATGGTTGTCTAGTTGAGCTCCCTATCCCTCGCTGAGTTATCCTTGAACAGCCTAAACTCTGGAGGAAACAATGCAAGTGGACTACCTCTCTTAGATTTCCATGGCTTAGCTACCAGCAAAGACCTGCCGTTGTCAGCTACCTTAACATCTTGGAGAAACCTACATGTCTAGCTGCTGAGTCATCAACAGGGGAAAACCTACCAGTCTACCTGCTGAGTCATCAGCAAGGGAAACCTTAAGGTCTAGATGCTGAGTCATCAACAGGGGAAAACCTACCTGTCTACCTGGTGAGTCATCAGCAGGGGAAACCTACATGTCTACCTGCTGAGTCATCAACAGGGGAAAACCTACCAGTCTACCTGCTGAGTCATCAGCAGGGGAAACCTACAGGACTACCTGCTGAGTCATCAGCAGGGGAAACCTACATGTCTACCTGCTGAGTCATCAACAGGGGAAAACCTACCAGTCTACCTGCTGAGTCATCAACAGGGGAAAACCTACCAGTCTACCTGCTGAGTCATCAGCAGGGGAAACCTACAGGACTACCTGCTGAGTCATCAGCAGGGGAAACCTACAGGACTACCTGCTGAGTCATCAGCAGGGGAAACCTACAGGACTACCTGCTGAGTCATCAGCAGGGGAAAAATACAGGTCTACCTGCTGAGTCATCAGCAGGGGAAACCTACATACACGTCTACCTGCTGAGGCATCAAGAGGGGAAACCTACAGGTCTACCTGCTGAGTTATCAGCAGGGGAACCTACAGGACTACCTGCTGAGTCATCAGCAGGGGAAACCTGCAGGTCTACTCAGCAGGGGAAGCCTACAGAGCTACCGTCAGAGTCATCAGCAGCCATTGCCTGCCTGCTCTCGCTGGTCCTATACTCTGTTCAACTTTATACGATCGGTAGGGTGGGGCCAGGTAGAAATTGCATAGTAGTCAAATCTACGGGTAAGTAATTTTTCTACATGAAGTATCAGTACCAATTATTCGAGTACCAGAATTATGATAATACACACACATATACACACAATATATTCATAACTTGGTTAATGCAGATTTAATTAAATTTTGTCTCTTCAAGTACTAAGAGCATTATATCAAAACCATGCTTTTAATAACACCCACACATTCTTGGACATAAGCAATATTTTCTTCCACTAGTACCAGCAATTTGTCAAAAGTAGGAATTTCCTTCCAAACGTAGAGATCAAGAAATGCTCCTCGCAGTACATTTTCACTAAAATAATTGAAGTCTGTCACTTTCTGTCTTCTGTTTCATTGCAGAAGACAGAAAGTCATTTGGGCTGTCCATAATTATTAGTGTGGCGACCTCTTACAGACCACAATTTTGACCCATAAACTGAGATCTAGGGGCGCGGAACAATATGCTACAC
>NC_090762.1:45167124-45172124 GCF_036898095.1 Palaemon carinicauda | reverse complement strand
GTGGGAAAAGATGTAGACAAAGAAGAAGATGTTCTCTAGTCTACGGTAGTTCCAGAGCCTCTGTACCATGCTCTTCCACTGTCTTGGGGTAGAGTTCTCTTGCTGGAAGGTACACTCAGGTACACTATTTTATCTTATTTCTATTCCTCTTCTTTAAAGTTTTTATAGTTTATATATATAAAAGACTTATTTTAACTTTGTTACTATTCTTAAAAAAATTTATCTTAATTTTTCATCACTTCTCTTGTAGTTTATTTATTTCCTTATTTCCTTTCCTTACTGGGATATTTCCCCCTGTCGGGCTCATAGTACCATGCTTTTACAAATACAATTGTAGCTCAGTTTATAATAATAATAATAATAATAATAATAATAATAATAATTATCATTATTATTATTATTATGTCTAAAAGCTCGGGCAAATAATTGTTACTAATAAATCAAGGAGACAGGGATAAGACAGATGCGATTTTGTTCTTTCAACTGCATGTATTTCAATCATAAGAGTACAAAGTTCATCAGCACTTTCAACAAATAAATCATCAGTGGTAGTGACAAAAGTAATTAAAAGGTCATTAAAATGTCAATCTTCTTAAATGAATTCTAATGAGTGCTCTTACAGGTATTTAATACAAATCTAGGTAAGGCCGTTTACGAGACTACTAGCAAAGAGACCGTTGAACTTTTGAAGAGGGTACCCATACCTAGGAACCCCCCAGGCAAGATGGCATCAACCCCCTCTGGCGCCCATGAATCACGCCACCCAAAGCCTACCAACTTAACAAGCCTTGGATCATTTTGAAGATAGCCACGACCAACAGCTAACGTCCATTCCTATTTGTATTTTCGTTGCAATATTAACTTAACTTATATTGGTCTCCCTGTGACGGTGCGGTGTCGAGAGAAAGGTTGTGAACTCAAAGGCAGTGTGAAAGCAACTGAGTTTTCATGTTCAAATATTGACACTGTTACAGAGGAGAAAAGCAAACATGAATTTTTAGGTTCGTTTTAGTGAGAAGGGAGAGCGAAGATACAAGCACAAAATGAACTATGTACGATCGTGTGACACACGGTTGGTACATGACTCCCCCTCTAAAAATGACATACTGTACATGTTAAATAGGGCGCCCTGATCTAGAGAGGCGAACTGTAGGCGGGTCATTCGGCAAAAGATAAGCAGGTTTTAGATGATCAATGGAGACCCAGTCTTCTTTGCCACGAATATTTAGTAGGAAAGCTTTTGGATTGCGGCAGATCACAAGGAAAGGGCCCGTGTAAGGGGGCGTTAGCAGTGGTTTGCTAGTGTCGTTGCGCAGGAAGACGTGCGTTGCAGAGTGCAAGTCTGTTGGTATGTGATGCTTCGCTGGCGGCTTGTAAGTCTGGCGGCATGGAGTAAATTTTCCCACCACGTGACGTATGCACTGGAAATCGTCGGAGGATGTTGTAGAAGGAAAAAATTCAGCAGGGACGACCAACGGGTCGCCATACACCATTTCAGCTGCCGAGACGTCGAGGGCATCTTTAGGAGTGGTCCTTAGTCCAAGGAGGAACCAGGGAAGCTGAGTAAACCAGTTGCAATCCTTGCAGCGGGACATCAAAGCTGCTTTGAGGGTGCGATGAAAACGTTCAACCATTCCAATGGCAGCGGGGTTGTAGGCTGTTGTCTAATGTAGGGTGATGCCCAAGAGATTCGCTAATGATGTTCACAATTGAGAGGTGAAAGTGGTTACCCTGTCGGAAGTAAAATGCTCAGGGATACCAAATCTTGCAGTCCATCCAGAGAGTAAGGCAGACGTACATGAGGCGGACGTTGCAGTTTCCATGGGAATAGCTTCAGGTCAACGAGTGGAGCGGTCGATGGCGGTAAACAGGTAACGATGTCCTTGGGATGTGGGTAAGGGCCCACAACGTCAACGTGAATGTGTGCGAAATGACGCTGAGGTTGAGGAAAGGTGCCCACTCCGGAATCCGTGGGTCGATGTACTTTGGAAGTTTGGCAAGAAGTACAGGCGCGGACCCAATCCTTTGCATCCTTAGAAATATCGTGCCAAAAGAACTTTGCCTTCAGCAGCTGTGCAGTAGAACAGCACGAGGGTTATGAAAGGCCGTGAATGAAATCAAACACCTGCCGTCGCATGGGAGCAGGAATCCAAGGTCGCCGTCTACCAGTACTGACGTCACAGAGGAGGGTGGTGTTGGATTCTTCGAGGGGAAAGTCTTCCCAACGGAGGGACGTGTAAGATGTCCTACATGCTTAACACTCTGGATCCTGTGGTTGGGCTTCAGCCAGGGCGTTGTAATCCAATCCCAGTTGAACGGCAGCCAACGTGTTTCTTGACAGGGCATCGGCAACAGGATTCATTTTCCCAGGGACTTATTGAAGGGTGCAATTGTATTCAGCCACGGCGGAGAGATGTCGGCGTTGCCGGGCGGACCAGGCATCAGACTGTCGAGTAAAGGCGTGCACCAGAGGCATGTGGTCTGTGCGAATGACAAAGGGCATACCTTCTAAGAAATGGCAAATGTGACGGACAGCCGAGGGCACCGCCAGCAATTCTCGATCGAAGGTAGAATAACCCGATTCTGCCTTGGACAGTTTTCTGCTAAAGAAGGCTAATGGGCGGGGCGAGCCATTGACCACCTGCTCAAGTACTGCACCAATAGCGACGTCGCTGGCATCAGTGGAGAGGAGAGAGGCATGTGGGATAGGAAAAGTGAGAGCCGCAGCCGTTGATAGGGCCTTCTTTGCATCGCAAAAGGCTGCATCTTGAATGAATGAATGAATGATTTAAAGTTTTCAGGCAACTGCATCTTGAATGGGACCAGACTTCAGGTCCTTTGGCTTGTCCTTGAGGGAGGCGTAGAGGGGAGCAAGAGTGGCGGCAATGGCTGGCAGAAAACGGTGATAATAGTCGATGATGCCCAAGAATTAGTGCAGAGCTTTGACGGTCGAGGGCACGGGGAAGTTCAGAACGGCTGCTAACTTCTTAGGGAGGGGGTGGACTCCTTCAGGAGTGATGCGGTGCTCTAAGAACGACACTTCGTTGGCGCCAAAGGTACACTTGTCGTACCGGACTACAAGGCCGTTTTGTTGCAGGCGGTTGAGCACGATGCGCAGGTGACGGGGGTATTCCTCTTTTGAGAAGGAGAACACAAATATGTCGGCCACATAACATACACAGAAGGGAGGTCCCCTAAGATGCCATACATAAGACGTTGAAATGTGGCCCCAGCATTACGAAGGCCAACACAGGAGTAATTGAAGGTGTATGTACCAAACGGAGTGGTGATGGCAGTCTTGGGGATGTCTTCTGGGTTCATAGGCATCTGATAATACCCATTCAGGAGATCGAGCGTTGAGAAAACCTTTGCTTTGTGCAGGTAGGAGATCACGTCGGCAATGTTTGGGAGGGCGTAGTGATCCGGTTCTGTTTGCATGTTCAGGCTTCTGTAATCCCCTCACGGACGGAGGGAGCCGTCTTTCTTCAGAACGATGTGTAAGGGTGACGACCATGGGCTGGAAGCCTTTTGGCAAAGGCCCATTTCCTCCATTTCGGCGAACGTCTGTTTGGCGGCTGCCAATCGTTCCTGTACCTGACGTCTGAATTTTGCGAAGACTGGGGGTCCCGTCATCTTGATATGGTGATAAATACCGTGCTTGGCAGGAACCGTGGGCGTTTGGCGAAGTTCTGGACGGAAAACTTCCGGGTACGACGTGAGGAGGTGGGTGTAGGCATCCGTGGGTGCGCTAATGTGGAGAGCGAGGTTAGAGGGGACGGGTTGAAGTGGTGTCGACAAGTACGAGTCTGCGTTGACCAATCGTCGGTGGGAGACATCGACCAGAAAGTGGAAATGAAAGAGGATATCCGCACCGAGGATTGGCAATGTGACGTCAGGAACGAGAAACTTCCAATTGAATTTACCGTTTCCGAACGATAATGTGAGGTTCTCATAACCGTAGGTGGGTATCGCAGATCCGTTGGCAGCTACCAAGCGGATGTCGGCAGATGTAGACAGACTACTTCGTGTCTTGAAGAGTTTCCTTGGCAAAAGAGAACGACAAGCACCCGTGTCTACCAAAAATCGCACGCCCGTTCCTGCATCATGTAAAAAGAAAAGATAAGAAGCACAGGAGGCCACCACCACGAGCGATGGCCTACTTACACGTTTTTTGGCAACTGACAATCCTCGGCACATTTCTCTGCGATTGCCCCAAATCTGAAGTGGTAGTAGCAAAACTGCGGCGGATGGGAGGTAGTAAGTGGCTGTAGAAGTCGTTTGTTGGGGCGCGAGCAATTGGTGGGTGGTGGGCGGCTTTGTCGATTCTTCGGCACGTCACGGTGTGGGCGTGTATGTCCTACGGCATTCATGTCAGCTTCGGTTGACATTGAATAGGAATCCTCTTCGTCTGGGGTGGAGGCGTTAATGGAGGTCTTGAAGTGGCTGTCCATAAGGGCGTCGGCTTTGGTCATCAAGTCCTTTATGGGTAAACTATCGACTTCGGGTATGGCAGCGCGTATAGGTCCGGGTAAACGGCGTATCCTAAGGGGACAAAGTAGGTTCACCTCGTGAGGAGAGCCGTCTCCGGGTAAACGGCGTATCCAAAGGGCACAAAGTAGGTTCACCTCACGAGGAGAGCCGTCTGCAGCAGGTTGAAGGTGAGCGATACTGGTCATTTCCCTGAGGGCAAGCGAAGCCCTTGAAAAAGCTCTGCTACACGGGCAGCTGGCGACGGCGAGTACGTTATTGGGGTGTCTACTTGTTCACAAAGCCAGTCGGATATTTCTGGGAAGGTGTCCTCGGGTATCGCCGCGAGAACATAATCTGCTTTGGTGGTTGAGCGAGTCACGCCCTTGATGCTAAACTGGACTTCTGCGCGCTGAAACCAAGCAAACGCCTCTCCGCTGACGAAAGGTGAAAGTTTCAATGGGGCAGCCGCAGCGCCAACTTCTGTAGAGTCCGTCAGGGGGGTGGTGGTGGAAGGCGGTGGGAGCGAGTCG
>NC_090762.1:45142124-45149624 GCF_036898095.1 Palaemon carinicauda | reverse complement strand
CCCTTCATAAATTTCATACATAAAAGAGCAAAATCCAATAATTTCCCTTTCAGTACATTACTTCACTTAATTTTACGTATTTTCCTTTTCAGTAATATCTAATTTTTCTTTGCCTCCTATTTCGACCTGAAGGAAAAAGAACTTATGCGAAAACAAAAATAATTTCCAAATTTTTGGTCCAATGCAATAGTTAAAAATTTCATGGATTACATTTCATGTAACAAGAATCCAACGAAAATATTTGGTGATCAGCCCAGGTCTAATGTTTTCACGTTTCATAAATCCTACAGCAGAGTATAAACAACACTGTATTATTGAGCTTGACAATTTAATCCGCATTATATTCGACTCTTGAGCTTTCAAATTCACAACACGTAAATACGTTATCTCCCGATTCCAGAAAATGCGTATTGTTCGTTTGTTCTTCCATAACCACATAGGCTGCGGTATTAATGTCGCATTCCTTCGATATTTAGTTTGACGATTAGTGGAATGCAGCTATGTTTGCATGTTAACTGCTTCCAGGAATCTTGATGTGGAATGATCTTCCTAATCGGGTAGTTGAATCAGAATTCCAAAAGTTCAAAGTTGCAGAAAATGTTTTTGTGTTGAACAGGCTGACATAAGTCTTTTTATAGTTTATATACTGTATGACATATCTGTTTTGACGTTCTTACCGTTTCTCGAATGATTAATTGTTAATTTGTTCTCATCATTTATTTATTTCCTTATTTCCTTTCCTCATTGGCCTATTTTTCCATATTGGAGCCCTTGGTCTTATAGTATATTGCTTTTCCAGTTAGGGTTGTAGCTTGGCTAATAAGAATAATAATAATAATAATAATAATAATAACAAAATGCTTCGACAATGTGATTCCCTCTTTCTAAGCAAATGTAATTAGGATTGTAGCCATGGTCAGTAGATAATATGCTTATCCATCTTCCAGGTTTGATTCAACTGGGAACTTCTTTCATCGTCTTTAAATCCTTTACCCAGGAACCTAAACGTTTTATTTCATTCGTAGAACACGAACATCTACACTTTAGTGTCCTACCACATTACAACTATCAAGCGCATCCATCCATCTTCAAGGGAAATATTGTCTGATTTTCTTTGTTTTCGTTTCAGACATCTGCGTTACACAATCTAAAATTTTTTGTTAGTTAAGTCAACTTCATTTATTTGTCATTTCAATTTCTCTGCTACGTCTATTTTCTGTCTTAGCATATAATCTTTCGATTCTATTGAAACTTGCTTTGCAAGATAAAGTCTTTACGAGATGTATAGAATTTGGGACATATAGCCTAGCCCCGGGGCCCCAGATGTCATTCATTACCAAGGTACACCTAGAATAAAAAAAATCTAGTGATTACATCACTAGAACGGGAACGAAAAAAGTACCAAACTAAAAAGTGGGTGAACCTGGGAGAAGGCTAAAAAAAAAAGAAAAGATTTCATTGTAAAGTCTACAATGTACTCTCGGCATCCATCGAAGTACATGTATATATTGACTTTTGTTGATGTTAATGACACCACTAAAACTTTAAAATAAACATAATAAAATTTATTGGAGGTTAACTATGGAACTAACTCATATGCTTTGTTTACCATTTTCCAAGACACACACGCATACAAACACACACACACACATATATATATATATATACTGTATGTATATATATATATATATATATATATATATATATATATATATATATATATATATATATATAGATAGATAGATAGATAGGTAGATATATATATATATATATATATATATATAGATAGATAGATAGATAGATAGATAGATAGGTAGATATATATATATGTATATATATATATATATATATATATATATATATATATATATATATATATATATATATATATATATATATATATATATGTATATATATGTACGTGTGTGTATATATATATAAATATATATATATATATATATATATATATATATATATATATATATATATATATATATATATATGTGTGTGTGTGTGTGTGTGTGTGTGTGTGCATGTGTGTGTGCGCATAAAAAGGGGTATACCGAGATTTCAATTGTTATACCGCAAATCAATAGTTAACTGAAATGCTTTCGTCATAAACAATGCCCTATTCTGATAAACACCCATGCCTCATTAAGCATTCGGCATTCCCAAAACTTTTCGGCAAACATCGTAGAGAGAGAGAGAGAGAGAGAGAGAGAGAGAGAGAGAGAGAGAGAGAGAGAGAGAGAGAGAGAGAGAGAGAGAGAAAGTCGGGGTCAGGGTTATCACCAATCCCTGTAACGTCGTTATGAAATATGATCTAAATATTCTGACAATTACATTGTGTATATTATTTGCGGCTCTTTAAACATTACGCAATGCATTTTCAGTGTAATATTACACAAACTGTGATCGCTCTTCATTTTGTCTTTCAAGGCTTCCAATAATTAATTTCATCAAAGGACTTTGCATTGCAGTATAGAAAATATTGCAAAATTTTACCCTGGATCAATGAAGGGATAGGAATTTAAATAAACTAGAAATGCAATATCAAAGGTCAGCTACACCAGATGTGCTAATGAAATGTTTTCCTCTGAGCATGTATACAAAAATTCCCATATATATACTCAAACATATATATATATATATATATATATATATATATATATATATATATATATATATATATATATATGTAAATATATACATATATAAACACACACATACACGCACACGAACACACACACACACACACACACACACACATATATATATATATATATATATATATATATATATATATATATATATATATATATATATATATATATATATATATCAATCATCTCCTGCGCCTATTGACGCAAAGGGCCTCGGTTAGGTTTTGACAATCGTCTCTATCTGGAGCTTTTAATTCAATATTTCTCCATTCACTATCTCCGACTTATCACTTCAAAGTCCTCCCTCAGCCATGGAGACCAGGGTTTTCAAACTCTTCTAGTACCTCGTGGCCCAGTTAAATGTTTGGTGAACTGATCTTTCTTGGGGAGAGTTAAAAGCATACACTAACCATTTTTATCTACCCCTCACTACGATCTCATCCACATATAGCACTCGAGTAATCTCACGTATAATTTCATTTCTAATCTTATCCTGCCATTAAACTAGAAATATTCTTCTGTGGGCTTTGAATTCAAATCTACTAAATCTGCTGGAGAATGTTTCATTGGCATATCAAAATTCATATCCATAGAGTAACAGAGATGTCACTGAGCTGATATATAGTCTGAATTTTATATGTAATTCTAGGAGATTTGATTTCCAAATTTTACTTAACCTAGCCATTGTCTGATTTGCCGTTTTCAATCATTCCTCAAACTTCAATTCTAAATATCCTGTATTAGAGATCATATTTCCTAAATATTTAAATGATTCCACATCATTAATCCTTTCTCCTTCCAATGATATTTAATCTTCCATTGCATATTCCGTTCTCATCATCTCTGTCTTTCTTATATTTATCTTGACCGCAAACTCGAGTGATATTGCATGCATTATGGTAAGAAAGAATTACAAATCCTGTGGTGTTCTGCCACAAGGACAGCGTCATCAGCATACTCTAGGTCATCTAAATTCCTATTACCAATTCAGTCCAATCCTTCTTCACAATCTCCAACTGTTCTACACATTACAAAATATATGAGGAGGATAAACAACATATGTGACAACACATTCCCTTGGAGTACTCAGCTGGCCCCTAGAAATTTATTTGATAGGACTCCACTAACATTAACTTTGCACTTTAAAGGTTTCAAAGGACCATATATACATACAATCAGTAACCAAGCTTACTTTCTACCCAAGCTATGACCAAGGAGAGCCAGGCAAATGCAGACTCAGCAGATTGACTTACAGGCTACCCCAAAATCCCATCCTTAGCTCACAAAGATGGTGAGGTTCCTCCGTCCAAAGAAAGTAACAAGTATGAGCTGGACTCAAACCCCAGAATAGCATTTACCAGCTTGATATTTATATGTAATTTCAGGCGATATGATTTCCAAATTTTACTTAACATAACCATTGTCTGATTTGTTTTTTTTTAAATCTTTCACTAAACTCTAATTCTTAAGACCCTGTATTAGAGATCATAGTTCCTAAATACTTGAATGATTCTACCTCATTAATCATTTCTCCTAACAATGATATTTCATCTTCCATTGAACACTCCGTTCTCATCCCAACCTAGTGTGATATTTCATACTTTCTGGTAAAGCAAGCATTGCAAATACTATAGTGTTCTGCTAACAAGGACAGCATCATCAGCATACACTAAGTCAGCTAATTGCCCATCAACAGTCCAGTCTGATCCTTCGCCACCATTTCCGACTGTTCTACGCATTACAAAATCCATGAGTTGGAAAAACAACATACTGTAGAGACAACGCATTCCTTTGGAGTACTCTGCTGTTCACTAGAAATTCACTTGATAAGACTCCATTAAAATTAACTTTGCAATTGCTATGCTCATGGACAGACCCATTCTGTTATTGTGCATTTAAAACTTATAAAATACATATGACTAAAAACACACGCACGCACACACACACACCCACACACATATATATATATATATTTATATGTATATATATATATAAATATATATATATATAAATATAAATATAAATATATATATATATATATATATATATATATATATATATATATATATATATATATATATATATATATACAGTATATATATATATATACAGTATATATATATATATAAATATAAATATATATATATATATATATATATATATATATATATATATATATATATATATATATATATATATTAATTTTTCCTTCAAATCATTCACAGTCCCTGTAGCTAATTTTGTACACGTAATAATACTTCGACTCTATATGGATGTACAAACACAGCTCTTATGTTGCTTATCAAGAAGGAAAGAAAAAAAATATCTTTCATTGTTGAAACTAGATACCAAAAGCGAATACAGATACGACTGGACACACTCAGCACGTCAGGAAGCCAGTCAGTAGTGACAAGAGAGAAAGGATGAGAAAGCCATTAATTATTTTTCCTTCCGACAGGAGTAACAGCAGTGAAAGGAAATAAAAGCCCCCCCACCCTCCCCCCTCCCCCGTGCCATTAGCTAACAATAACAATGTCAGGAAGAACAACGTCGGGGAAAAAAAATATTAGGCGCTATCGAGGTCATGATGTTAAAAAGAAGACATGAAAAAAAACTTATATATGAAAGACCATAAATAAGAGCCGGTGAAAAGTCCTCTTTGACTTGTCTTTCAGCCAAGCCAGCAGCATCAGAGGGATGTGTTTGCTATGAAGTTAGCTTTTGTTGGTTCATCTAATCACACTGCAGAATAAAAATAATGATAGAAGGTAATTAGTCATTTTTCTCTCAACAGAGAGAGAGAGAGAGAGAGAGGAGAGAGAGAGAGAGAGAGAGAGAGAGAGAGAGAGAGAGAGAGAGAGACTTTTAAATTTTGTCATATGAAATTTTATCATTCCATTTCAATTGAACATTTTTCCTTCATCCTAGTTCATTGTTTACCCTTTTTTTCTAGATAAACACCAATTACACACCTGATATCATCAGCCTTTGATAATGGATGCACGATCATTCTAATTCAACAATGTCAGACACAAGAAATAATAAAATGCCATTCTATGCACGCTATGGGAAATTAAATTATTTATTCTATTATTATTATTATTATTATTATTATTATTATTATTATTATTATTATTATTATTATTATTATTATTATTATTATTATTATCAATAGCTAAGCTACAACCCTAGTTGGAAAATTAAGATGCTATAAGGCCAAGTGCTCCAACAGGGAAAAATAGCCCAGTGAAAAAAGGAAATAGCCCAATGAAAAAAGGAAATAGACCAGTGAAAAAGAAGGATCAGAGGCTTTTAAAAAGTTCACAATTAGTATATGAAGACAGGTACGTGAAATAGTTTGCTTATATTACATTGGTTGAACTGTTCAAACAGATTAAAGAGAATATAATAGGAAAACTTAATGCATTACCATTATATTTCAACACTTAACCTTACATTGTATAATATTTCAAGGATCTGAGACTCAGATATTCTCTCTCTCTCTCTCTCTCTCTCTCTCTCTCTCTCTCTCTCTCTCTCTCTCTCTCTCTCTCTCTCTCTCTCTCTCTCTCTCTCTGTATATATATATATATATATATATATATATATATATATATATATATATATATATATATATATATATATATATATATATATATATATATATATAAAAGTATATATACATTATAAAATATACACATGCATATATACATACGCACACGCATATATAATATAATTTCATGAACAAGAATTACGAAATTATCCACGGCATAATTCATGTATAAATATTTCTATCGTACAGGAAAGACCTTTAATACAGCTAATCCTCTCACCTTGAATAGCATTGGCATAGTGAGCAAAAGTGGATTACATAAGCAACACCCAGAATTACACCTTTAATTACACCAGGCCATCTTTAAAAATAGATATAACCTGACTAACAAATGAAAACACCTTTCGGAAATTCACTTTCAATATATGTCTCTCAAACAGAACAAAAACACGAAATCTATGCATGTCGAACGAAGAGGTGACTGTTTTTGGTTAATACTAAATAACAATGAAAGGTAGTAAATGTGACATGTAGAAAACTGGGCAACCATTTTTAAAGGTTTTTAAAGGTCGCTCATGAATGGCAAAGGCAATGGACAATGATATTGCCCTAGCTAGCAGGACAAAGCCCTTTTTTGGCTAACCATATGTACATATGATCACCGGCCAAGCGCCCTTCTCCACACAAGCTAGAACCAAGTAGTGACAGGCAATAACTGTTGATGACTCAGCGGATAGATCTGTAGTCTCCCCAAGAACTTAATAATAATAATAATAATAATAATAATAATAATAATAATAATAATAATAATAATAATAATAATAATAATAATAATAAACATCATCATCATCATCATATAAACAACAATAATAATAATAATAATCATAAAAACAACAACAACAACAACAACAACAATAATAATGATAATAATAATAATAATAATAATAATAATGTATAGGTGAAATTTACATATATGAATATTGCACTCAAGTATAAAATTCGAACATAGTGGTTAAATTTCAAACATATATTTGTAGAATGACTTAATCTGAAAACGAACCAGTATTATAAAGAGAAAAAACTTTAACAACACTGATTGTTGTGTAAGATTGGAATTGAAACTAAAAGAACTCATCACACCCTATTTTACGCAAACCGCATAAAAATTCAGATGGTCAAGCAACTGTTAAATAACTGGAAAGATTACGTCCTATGGAGCCACACCTTTTTAAGAAGAGAGAGTATTAATATACATATATATATATATATATATATATATATATA
>NC_090762.1:45093963-45118963 GCF_036898095.1 Palaemon carinicauda | reverse complement strand
TTTAGTATATACCGTTTTTACTAAAACTCAATTTAGCATTTAAAAATAGTATTTACCATGCTTACTGAAAAGCTTCGTAGATAATGAAATATCATAATTTAATTTTCAATGTTGATCAAAATTTCCTACTTTAAAATTCCCCCTAATCTAATTTTCAATGCTTCTCGAATTTCCTTCTTTAAAATCCCACCTCCACATATTTTTCTTTTGGTTATAGGCATGAAATACCTGAACAGTCAAAGTAAACAAAAATGGATAATAACCTCCTAAGCCTTCTAAAAAAAATGATAATTTCTCCGCCCCCCCCCAAAAAAAAAAAAGATAAAAATTATCCCAACCTAAATGGAGAGCAAGAGGCGAAAAGAAGAAATATCAGTTATTTCTGCGTAGACGCCTAGAACTGTGAAGTCTCTTTTTTACCGCCATTGAGTAAACCACATTACCCAGCTAATGGACATAATGCCTTCCAGCATGTGAGGGTCAGCCCAGGCGATGTATCATTTTTCTTCACTTTGACTTATTTCTTCCTCTCCGACTCTTAAAGAACACGAACTAGGTTTTTATGAACCCTTAACAAGGATTATTTAAATTTCATATAGAGAATTTCATTTCTTTCCCCTTTATTATGTTATACTCCTTTTTAATGTATAGGAAAATATGTTTTATAAAAGATAGTTTAGTAGTATGGTGATCTTTTTTGGCTTCTGCATGAATATGTTCCCATTATGATAATTAATAATAGAAAAATAATCACAGGAAATTTTCAGAGGACTTGATTAAAAGACTATTAGTAAATCAGGAGTTACAAAGTAAAAACAAATGGAGATTAAGCACTTTCCTTTCCACATCCAAAAACAAATTAAACAAGAATGACTAAAGAACAAAGAATGTAACACAATTACTTAGTTACCATACAAAACTGATTAATACAAATGTCACTGTTGTTGTTGTTATTATTATTATTATTATTATTATTATTATTATTATTATTATTACTACAACCCTATATGGAAGAGCAGGATGCTATAAGCCCGAGCGCTCCAACAGGGGAAAATAGCTCAGCAAGGAAAGGAAATAAGGAAATATTCTACGAGAAAAGTTTAAAAATAATAGCATTAAAATAAATCTATCATATATAAACTATAAAAACTTCAAAATAACATGAGAAACAGATATAACATAGAATAGTGTGCTCGACTGTATTCTCAAGCAAGAGAACTCTACCCCAAGACAGTGGAAGACCATGATACAGAGGCTATGGTACTACCCATAGGAGAGAAAATGGTTTAATTTTGGAGTGTCCCTCCCCTAGAAGAGCTGCTTGCCACAGTTAGAGAGTCTCTTCTACCCTAACCAAGAGGATTGTACCCACCGAACAATTGCATTGCAGTAGTTAACCCCCTGAGCGAAGAAGAATTGTTTCCATGTTTCATCTTCATTTAAGATTCTAAAATCATCGTCTGAAAACATGAACGCAAGACCATGAGGGATATTTTGCTTCATGATATGTTAAAGGTTGAATTAGAAGAGATCTGAAAAAGTACTTTAGGTATTTGAACCTTTAAGCGCATTTCAAATTCACAAAAATAGTCGATGGCTTTTTCATTAACTTTCTATATCTAATGAAAACGCGTGTAAATATATATATATATATATATATATATATATATATATATATATATATATATATATATATATATATATATACATATATATATATATATATATATATATATATATATATATATATATATATATATATATAGACGCTGGCGAGTTCTAACCGACGCCCATTGTGTAAATAGGTGTAGATGATGATGATGATGATATATATATATATATATATATATATATATATATATATATATATATATATATATATATATATATATATATATATAGTATTTATGTATATAAATAAGAGAGAGAGAGAGAGAGAGAGAGAGAGAGAGAGAGAGAGAGAGAGAGAGAGAGAAAATATCCTAGTGACTGTCAAGAGAAACAGATTAATAAAAAAACTTGAACTATACAAACAGGATTGAATCCTTTCTGCCACAACCAAATCTAAGATTTATGAACCGAAAACGGATACTGCTAATTCAATATTCCTCTAAAATAGAGAGGAATGCGCAAATACTACAATATTCAAATTCACGTTGGTACTTTGTCAAAGAAATGAGAACAAGATATTCAAGTTTTTCCATACCCTATTGCATCTAGAAACTATTAAATTTCCTATTTTATATTTCTCGCAACAGATTACATTAAACATGACACGAAATCTAAGGGTTAAATACAGCACAATGAAAATTGTCGTAAATAAATAAACAAGTGTCAATCGTCTTCATAATGTCTGATAAACTCTTCAAATTTAATATGCTCTAAACATCAATATCAAATTTTAGTTATTTAGAGAATATTCACACCTCCTTGGGGATACCCTGACGTACTGAAGGGATATATCTAATTTAATAAGCAATAGCAGTGGGAATGAAATGTTTAATTTAATAACCAATAGAAGTGGGACTGTTAATTGTGACACGGTGATAGCCTTAACGATATGGATGGTTTGAAATATGTTTTCTTCATCAATTTATAAGTATTGTATTTACACAAAAGTATCAAATGTTACATGTATTGCTATTTATTATCACACAACATGCAAACTGAATTAACTTGAATTTCCTCGAGGAAACCATGATGGAACCAACATAGGTTTTTTCGGTTTTAATGCACCAAAAATATATAAATATAAAATTTAGTTGTTTCTTTAACAAGATAATGAAAAAAAACAGTCTTATTTCTGATATTACATCACAAAATATTGAAAAGCTAAAACATCCGGTATTTACAGAAGGAAATAATTTGGGAGCTTAACAGTTCCGACATTAACTGAACAATATAATTAAATATTCTAATTAATTGCTTTTTTTTTCAATCTTTCACTAAACTCTAAACAAAGCCCTCAGAAGGATATTAGGAGTTAAATGGTAGAACAGGATTAGAAATGAAACTATAGGAGAGATTTCTCGACTGCCATATGTGGATGAGATCATGGTAAGGGGTAGATGGAGATGTTCTGGGGAATGCTCTTCGCACTCCCCAAGAGAGATTAGTTCACCAAACGTTCATCTGGGCTCCACAAGGGCCTAGAAGAGGTGGAAGACCCAGACCTACATGGGTGAGGACTATGAAGCGCGAAGTAGGAGATGATGAATGGAAAAGTACTGAATTAAAAGTTCAAGATAGAGAGGACTGGCAAAATCTAACCTAGGCCATAGGTGTCAATAGGCGTAGATGATGATGAAGATGATGAATCAATTGCAGTTTCTAGACAGTAACAATTGATTAAAATATTATTACTAATGGTACCATAACACAAAAAGAAAATATATTACTAAATCTATTGTTTCTTAAATATAACATATATTACAATTACTAAAGACCACCGTATACAATGAACGCCCCCTGCCACACCCACACCAACACAAAAATAGTAAAAACTTTCCTTTTTCATTATTTCTCGAACAAAACATTAACAGTAAATATCTACACTTCTGGCAGTACTGCAAAAAGAAATATTGCACAGAAATAACCTTTCATATTGTTTCAACGAGAAACTAATACATATTACAAAAGATAAAAAACTTCAATCGGTTAATGTTTCTAAAACATAAATGCCGAAACATATTAGAGTACTTCTACCAATAAAATAAAAACAATACGTAATTGATTTATCGTTTCATGAGCGAATCAATAATTTATTATACATATATAAATAAACAGTCAGTTTGGTGATTCGTGAACGAAATAGATATAAACTATCATCACTAAAGGTGAACAACAATTCGAGCAAAATGATTATGGAATATTCCAGCTACTGCTGAGGATTCCCTTATGATGATATCAATACTAACTGTACCTCAATTACTTCTAAAGGCTCCTCAGGGGCGGATAATACTGTACAATAGCTTATTAACACTAATGATATACTGTCGGTATTTTACTGTCTCTGGTAACCGGTAAACTTTGCAGCCTTTGCAGTTACTAACATAACGCTCAGATATGTAATGTCTTTGCTTTCAGTATTAGCCATAACTTGAAAACAAAAACCTTATAGCACATTTCTAGTATTCTTATCAGTATACAGTATCTAATCAGTTATGCATATGATACTTGGAGCCTTATTAAAGCCTTAAAACATGAGCTAGTTACACCTCAAAGAGCTATAGAAAGAATAATGATGGGAATAACACCAGGAGACAGAAAAAGAGCAACATGGGTACGAGAGCAAATTAAAGTAGAGAATATTCCAACATAACATGTAAGAAAAAGAAAGACTTATGGGCAGGGCATATAATGAGAATGACAGATAATAGATGGACATTAAGAATAACAGAATGGGTCCTTAGAGATTGCAAAAGGAGTAGGATAAAAAGTGAAGAGGATGGAATGGCGAGCCAAGAAAATTTGCGGGTGTAGACTGGCATAAAAAAAGACCATAAACAGACGCAAGTGGAAGGACATGTCTGAGACCTTTGTCCTGCAGTGGACTATCAACGGATGATGATGATGATGATAATGATGACAGTTTGATCAAAACCGTTTGTGGTGATAATTCCGAATGTGTTGAAAGTCAAGATCAGATTATTTTTCAACTTTAGAATGAATAACTACTCTACTGTAGATAACACTTCTTGATATAAGACTTCATTTTGTTAATAATTTTGATACGATTCTTGTACATTTGGATATTGTTTCTTTTCCAACATATTCAAGTCCAGGAAATAAAGGCAACAACAAGGTTGGAAATTATAATCTTTATTCGAATTTGAGTATATTTCTTGTTCTTTCGACTTTTAACATAAGCCAACTTGAAAAAATACTGCTGGCAAATATAAACATCAAATCATATTAAGTAACCTACTTGAGTGAAACTCTAAGTGTGTTATGTCTTACCTTACCTTACCTTACCTTGAGAGAATTATTCCAAATACAGTATAAATTTCTTCATTGTGCATTGTCCTAATTCTGAAGCAGAAAAACGCCTTTAAATATCAATATCAATTGCCCGTTTCCATGAAAGTATTAGTATTGGTATATTATAATGTTACGAGAAAACTATATAAAACATAAAATAGGTAAGAATTCCATCATGTTATTTTTTCTGGCATAAATCCTTTGCTGCAACTAAAGTTTATTCAATCACATGCACAATATGCAGAGGGACTTCGTGTTCCTCTGTAGAGGAATTATTATAATTGAAAGCTTCGATGGACTGACCAAGAACAAAAACGATTAAAAATTTACACGTCTTTACATAGATTCCAAATAACATTTTTTTTCTGACAACTTTGCCGAATTCCAATTAAAGTAACACCGAACCCCGAGGACTGGGGTAACTGCCAACGGAAAAAAAATCCTTCCGTCCTTTTCAAAGTGAATTCAGAGGAAGTGGTCCATAAAATCCTCCGAGGAAAGAAACAAATGGATCGTGAAAATGGAATTGCGAGACGGAGGTCTATTCTCTAATCGTATAACATTATGCGAGCCGTTGTTCTCTGGAGATGAGAAGCCAAAAAGGGGAAATGCTAAGGTATTCGTAAGAACGCATAAAACGTACGTAGCTCGTAGCTACAACGAGCAAACAAACAAAAATACACGTAACTCAGGACCGATTGAATAAAAGATCGCAAACGACTTCTTGACTTGCAGAAATGAGGAAATTACTTTACAATTATTATTAAGTACTATAAGGGGGGAGGGTGGGCTGTGGCACCCTAGCAGCACCAGCCGAACTCAGTTGAGTCCATTGTCCGGCTGGGAGGAACGTAGAGAGAAGAGGTCCCCTTTATTGTTTCATTTGTTTGATGTCGGCTACCCCCCAAAATTGGGGGAAATGCCTTGGTATATGTATGTATGTATAAAGTACCATTGCATTTGATATTACATTTTACTATCGATGCTTGAATCGCCTCCCACACACTTTTTGATTACTCGTTATTGTGTATCAACTCCTTTTGATTAGGACCATCATCATCACTATGCATAAAATGAATAAACTATAAAAATATAAAAGCAAGAATTGATAAAAAGAAAAATCAATGGCAAGGCGTGTATCAAGACAGAAAACGCAAGCAGAATGAAATGAATAAAATAAAATGCACAGTGTCAGACCTCTCTCCACGTCACGTATTCTAATCAAGTAAAAGGTCCTGACATTTCAGTATTTTTGGCTTATTCTGCAACCTTCTCGCCTGCCCACTCAGATGCATCAACCTTTAATCCCCCTACAGTTCCCATTTGCCTAACGTAGGCTCATTCATTTTCCTTATCGTGCCATCAGTAACCGAAGATTTCCTTCGCCCGGTTCCGGTGAACCTTCCACTTTCGATATAAAATAGATCTTGTACTTCTCAGAAAAAACCATCTGGGATAATTTTGCTTTGGGTAGAGGGTGACGATCGGGAAGAGGGGGGGAGTTTAATTAGAATCTGAGAGGTGAGATGGTCTCTTTCAGTTTTTTGTATTTTTATGTCCTCTAAAACTGCCCTTATTTGGCATTTGGCAGTACATGAGAAAACTAAAAATTTTTCTGCCTTAACCTCATACAGTAAGTATTAAAATTAATATCGTGCAAGATTTAAATTGTTTTTCGTTAATTTTTTTTCGGGGTTATCATTATTATTATTATTATCATCATCACTCGCGAAGCTACAACCCTACTTGGAAAAGCAAGATGCTATAAGCCCGAGGGCTGCAACAGGGAAAAATAGCCCAATGAAGAAAGGAAATACGGAAATAAATAAACGATATAAGAAGTAATAAGATACTGAATACTGATCCTACAAGAATAACAACAGTAAAACAACTCCTAAATGTAAGAATTCTTTGAATAACTTTTATAGTAAAAGCTTGCTTTCCATACAAAACATATCGCCGTCTAGTAAGTTTCCCTGATACGCATTTACCAATTCTTATAAATTCAACCTGTCCCTCGTTCTCTGGCTCCCCCCCCCCCCCCTTCCTTGACTAGAATTTTCATTTTTTGAGAAAATCCTTTTCGAGGATCTTGACGGTGTAAGGGATATTTGCATATCTGACTTCCTTTGAAAATGGAAAATACTGTGATATTGAAATTAACTTTTTGCAAACCTTATAACAAAAGCCCTTTCGATAGAAAAACCTTTGTTGATTTTCAAAATAATTACAGATCAGCATTTAAAGATTATCTACACGTTACTCTTTTTTTTTTCCTCGTCGAAACATTGACCTTTGACCGATCTAAAAAAATAAATTTTATCAGCAATAACACATAGAAAACCCTGAATATTTAAGTTTTTAATTTCCAAGGTCAGCCACAAAGTCTTTACTATAATTCTAAAACCAGCCAGAAAAAAAATATAATTCCCTTGATCCATAAAATATTTTTCCTGAGAGAGATATATGTAGAAGGAATCAATATGAAGGAAACCTGAAGCTTTCAAATTATTGTATCAACATTCAACAAATAATGTAATGGCACACGAGTTGAGTACAGAATACTTCGTTATTCTTTTTTTATATACAAAAAAATATGCATTAACATATATACACATGTATTTACGTACATATGTAATGATTAGAATATTAATATTACATGTTTAAAACAAATGACGTAATATGTCATGTTGGTTGGAAGAGCTGGCCGTGAGATTTGCTATGGTCAACTCAATTTGTGTACAGGATGTAAGATGCTGAGTTGTCATTCTTTCTTAGTGTCAACACATTAACTCTTCGTGTGAAAGTTTGTGACGTCACCGGATGCAGGTGTCTTCCGATTCCGTCACTTATCCAAATTAAAGCAAGTGTACGATTTTTGGGATATCAGTAATTTGTTCAGTTCTTATCAAAACTTCACCAGAATTGGTCATGTGGACCAACACAGCTTCCTCCAGTGATGGAGATGTTTAACTCAGTTGTTTATATACAATAAAACTTAAAAAACCACCAAGATGTGTTCAATAAACCATCTAAATATATCTGAAAACAACTCATACTCAAATGTGTGCTTAAGACAGTAGCACACCAATAAATGGTGGCAGCGCTTAAACTCAAAGACAGCGGTTATACTCTAAGAATTAGAGAAATATCTTCAAGACTTCAAAAATAAATAGCTGTAAAACCAGAGATATATCTTCAAGACTTCAACATAAAAGCTGTAATACCTGATAAAGATCTTCAAGAACTCAGAACTATCTACAAATATCTACAATTTTGACTGAGTCCAACGAAAATGCTAACACCAACATATGTTAGTATACAAATAGAATCTTCAATCAACATCCTAGGAAACCCAAGGACTGGCATTCAACTATTGCAAAACATATCCAGGAAGACCTACATTCTACAAGAAACTAGAACGAGACATCGCTAACAAAACATCAAGAGAGAGAGAGAGAGAGACGACTCGACTACATATAAAGCTAAGTACAAAGATTTTGTATTCATTTCAGTTTGTGCAGTGAAGTGTAGTTGTCACAAGTCGTTAGTCAAATATTACTGGGGTGAGTGAATTCCTAAACTTTGTTATAAGAAACTCCGAATTCTCATTTAGAATTTTTCTTTCTTTGTGCTAATTCCTTTTTCTTTCATAAACTCTTGGGGGGAAATGTATTGGGATTAGTAACATTGTTGGGGGAATTTTATTATACATATGCGTTTACGCAGTGGGCGTCTGTACTCATATAGATATTTTGATAGGATTGAAAGGGGTCAAAGAGATAGAAAAAAAAAGAATACAGCAGTCATGGCTCCTCCTGTCAGCCCTACCCCTGGACCTAGTGGTGTAGGCCAGGCTAATCCTCCTCCAATTGTGACGCTTGTAAATGCCAGGTCAGCAATCCTTCCTTTTCAAGGCCGTGTCAACGGGTTCTTGCCACAAAATGTGGAGTCATGGATTTCATCCGTTGATGCCCATTTAAATGCCAAACAAATCGTAGATCCTTTTGTACAATTACAAGAAGCTAAAAGTTTTATAGATTTTTCTAAGGGGGATGCGAGTGCGTATTTAAGAGGTGTTTCATTTCAGGAAGCAGTTACTTGGGATGATTTCAAAGTTAGGTTACGCGCGATCTATGGGGGTGAAGAAGCTTTGGATGTGGTGTTAACGTTACGAAATACACTTAATCAAGCCACTATGAATCGGCTTAATGTTGTTGAGAGAGCAGCTCTCATAGCTGATAGGCTTAACGAATATCAGGACATTTTAGGTAATTCCACTTGGGTTACTAACGATAATATCTCCGTGAAAGATTTTTTACGATTAATGTATTTAACTTGCATGACACTTATGTTGCCTGAAGCTTTAGTGCGGTGCTTTGATAAGAAGTTAATGCCTGCAAGTACGGAATTGGATGTCTATAAACAGATAAAGAAGCACATGTCCAAGTGTCCAGATCTCGATCCCGTGTTAACTCAAGTTTTTGCTAAGAATGAAACAAAACCACAAACAGTGAACGTAATTAATAATCCAGTAGCGGGAGTGACGTGTTACAACTGCAAACGTCAAGGTCACATAAGCGCAGACTGTAGAACGAAATTTTGTTCAGTTCACAACACAGGATCACATTCTTATAGTCAATGTTACGCGCGTAAGACACAACAATATCCTAGAAATGCACAGTCAATTCCACAGTCAGTTCCATATGGAAATAAAAAGAAAAATCCTCATTTTAACAATAAGAAGAAACAACAAAATGTCAATGCAGTTCAGAGTCCGAAACAAACAAACACTTCAAATATCGCTGAGCCTGGGCCGTCAAACCAGACCTCGCAAAGTCAGCCTAATTTTCAGAATGTGCAGAACAAAGCAAATACCACATAGTTAACTCTAGAGGGGAAGAGAGTGATGTTGGGTCAAGGTCATTTATGTCAACATCAATAGTATTGAATAATCAATTTAATGTTTTATCAGATAAATGTGAGACAATAGATTTTCCTATGAAACACACGGCCGAATTAAGTAAAACAGTGCATGCTCCCGTAGATTTGCAACGAATTCATACAATAATAAGCCAAAATGAGTTACGGCCAACCTTATATGCTGTAAATTTAGAACACAAATCCTTTACGTTATTTTTTGACTCTGGTAGTCCACGTAATATTATGGATTTGAAGACGCATCATTTGTTGTTTTCGAACTTTCCGATTGAAAAATCAGGAATCAGACTTTCAGGTATAGGAAATAATGAATTAAACGTCATAGGCATAACTCATATTCAGTTCAGAGTCGGTAATCGCACGTTTGCCGATACATTTGTTGTTGTGAAAAACATTAATATGTATCCAGCTGTAATTATAGGATACCCATCTATGGGAAATCAAAACATTATCTTAGCTCCTGCAAAGCACGGCGTGTATATCAAAGGGAAATTCTATAAGTCTTCTAATACTTTAAAGTCTGTTTTGGATAATAAGGAGACGACAAATGTAACCGTAACGTACGTTGAAGAACCAATAACTTGTCTCACTAATAAAGAAATAATACACGCGACCCAGCAGAATTCTCGTTCACCCGTAATATCATCTTGCACGCAATATATCGAACCAAACATACCTTCGAATTTAATAGTGCAAATAAAGAAAACACTACCGGGATCTGAAATATTAATCCTTTCCGATACTTTGAAAACCAACGGATTGTCTGTCACACAAGCTATTTATACAGTAGGCTCACATCAGCAATGTAATATCGAAGTCTGTAATCATTTAAATAACACTTTAGTAATTCACAAAAATCAACATATCTTGGATGTAGAAGTTTATAAACATCGTATTCTTACCGTTGCTGAAATCAATCACTCTCAATCAGTTGCGGATGAATCCCTTTTACGATCTATTAAAAATAAAATCAGTAAGGACATTCAAGACGAAGAAATTCAGCAGAAAATTTTTGAACTTTTAAATAAATATACAGATGTCTTTTCCACTACGGATGGATCCTTAGGGAAAACAGATGTGATCGAGCATCAAATAAGGTTAAAAGACAAACAGAAAATTATATATGTACCCTCGTACAGACTCCCTATGAAATTCCAGAATGAAATAAATGATGAAGTAGGTAAAATGTTAGAGGAAGGAGTCATTAGAAAATCAAATAGCCCTTATAATTTTCCTTTAATAGTTGTACCGAAAAAAGATCGAACATGGCGTATCTGTGTCGACTTTCGTCGTCTAAACGAGGAAACGATCCCTGATCGATTCCCAGTGCCATGTACTGACGATATTTTGTCTTTGTTAGGTCAGAATAAATATTTTACCAGTTTGGACTTACTTAAAGGCTTTCACCAGATATCATTAGAAGAAGATAGTATCCCATACACAGCCTTCAGCACAGCCAGGGGACATTATGAATTTTTACGGATGCCTTTTGGTTTACGTTGTGCTCCTATAACATTTACAAGAATGATTAACATAGTGTTTGGAGACTTGTTAGGGGATATATTGCATGCCTATATGGATGATCTTGTAATCTTTTCCAACACCTTAGAAGAACATCTACGTAAGTTAGAACTAGTACTACAGAGATTAAGACAACATAACTTAAGGGTAAAGATTAGTAAGTGTGAATTTTTCAAAACAGAATTAGTATATTTGGGTTTCATGGTGTCAAGCCAAGGTCTTAAAGTAGTCCATGATAAGGTGTCGGCTATACGTAATTTTCCCATACCTACTAATGTCAAGGGAATACAGCAATTTCTGGGTTGTAGTGGATATTACAGGCGTTTTATACGCAACTATTCAATAATAGCCGCTCCTTTAACTGATCTTACGAAGAAGGGCGTAGATTTCATATGGTCTGAGCAACATCAACAGGCGTTTAATACTTTGAAAGATGAACTGTGTAGTTCTCCTATCTTAAAATTTCCTGACTTCGGTAAGGAATTCTTCATTGCAACAGACGCCTCAGACTTAGGAGTGGGAGGGGTATTGCTTCAGCAATATGATAAACAGTTTTTCCCGATAGCTTTCTATTCTCGAAAATTGAGAACTTCCGAAAGTAAATATGCAGTAATAGACAAGGAAGGACTAGCTATTGTTAATTCGCTAGTGCATTTTAAGTTCATAATTTACGGTTATCCCGTTAAGGTTCTTACTGACCATAAACCACTAACAGAGTTCTTTAAAGGCTTCAATCACAGCCCTAAACGAACTCGGTGGCATTTAATCATTCAAGATTTTGGCGCAAGAATCGGGTATTTACCTGGGAAAGCAAATATCATTGCGGATGCATTATCACGCAACCCCGTGTCATCTTGTACGGAGTCTTTAGCTGAATTAATAGATATATCAACATCCATGCCTATTGTAAAAACAATATCTGAACAAGAAGATTTAGGCTGGAGTGCTGAATTGTTACAGACTGAGCAAAGAAAAGATCAGAAAATAGAAACAATTATAAATGCTTTGAAAGGCAATCATAAAGAAAAAGAATATATAAAGTATAAGCAGCAGAATTATGTAATCAAAGATAATATTCTGTGTAGGACTGTGACAAGGAAAACCCGCAATACACCACATGTAACTAACGACCAGGTAGTAGTACCAAACTCACTTGTTTCCACTGTCCTGAATTGGTTGCATTCAAATCCATTACATGGACACCCTGGGTTCTCATTAATGTCACAGAAAGCCAAATCATTGTTTTATTGGCATACAATGCTTACAGATATAAAAAGACACATAGCTAATTGTCGCACATGTCAGGAAAACAAAGGGCATACGAAAACACCTGTTAGCTTAGGAACTTATCCTGTTCCCAATCAACCTTTTGAAAGAATACATTTAGATTTGTTAACAGGATTTTACGAGTCAGACAGAGGGAATAAGCACCTCTTAGTAATTATAGATGCTTTAACTCGATATACAGAACTAATAGCGCTTAAAACTAAAACTGCGATTGAATGCGCTAGGAAGTTTTACGAGTGTTACATTTGTAAACATGGAATTCCACACATGATAATCTCAGACTCGGGTGGTGAATTTAATAATCACTTTCTTACCTCATTGTGTGAATTCCTCAAAATAAAGAAGATCAATACCATGATATATCACCCAGAGTCGAATGGGCTAGTGGAAAGAGCAAATAGGAAGATATTAAATATATTAAGGGTAACACTAGGGGGATCAGACCCCAACTGGGATATTGCAATACCGGCGGCACTGAGTACTCTGAATCATTCATATCATATATCAATTAAAATGTCACCGCATGAAGCATTGTATGGTACCCCAGTTAGAACACCTTTCCATGTATTAACGCCTACAACTAATCTATCAAATCCTTTAAAAGAATGTATAAATGCAAGTATAAGTCGATATGATATCCTTCGAAAGAATTTAGAAGAATCACAAATCATAATGAAAAGGAATCATGATAAAATAGCGAAACCAACTAAAACATATACCGTGGGTGATAACATCTATATTCAAATCAATGTCAGAAAAGGGCTCAACTATAAACTAACACCTAAGTTTGAAGGCCCATTTAACATTTTGGAAATATTAACGGCCAATAGGTTTAGAATTCAAAATGTAGCCCAACCCACGGATGAGAGAATAGTACCATTGTCTCACATAAGAAATTAAAAAGAAGTGAGGAAAAATTTTAATTTTAATTTAAAAGTTTTCTTTTTAATACAGGAGTAATTACATATGTTTTTTCTCGTTACAGGTTTCCAAGATGAATTTTTTGTTGTTGGGAGTGATATTGTTCGCTCAGACATTTTTTTCGTATGGGATGAGTTCTAAGACTAAGAATATATATTTTAAATATGGAAATATAGTTGAAAGACAAGAAGACATTTTTATTACATCAACCAACGTAATTGTCGAAGTGCATATGCAAGCAATTTTTCTTCAAGAGAATGATGTCACTAGCTTAAGAACCGCCATTTCAAGGTTTTCTGCATCATTGGATGAGTTGCATAGGAGACATTTTCATTTGACTACTAAGAGTTTGCTTAGCTCAACATTAAAAGTTGCAGAGATGCTATCTGATGACTTAAAGAATAAGACTGGAGAGACAGGATCTTTGGCTTATGACCTTTTGATGTGGACTGTAGGACACGAACAAAAAGAAAGACGGAATCCGTTCATTTATGCTGCATTAAGCATCTTTGGGTCTGTTGCAAGTTTAGGTTTAGGACTTTCCAATCGTCTTAAAATTAGTAATCAAAATAAGAAAATTGAGTTCTTGACTCATAAAGATGAATTGATTATGTCAGAACTAAGGGATCAGTTAGCTTCAATCAATAAAATTATGGATTTGTTAAATGAACATTCAGATAATATCGTTCAAATTATGGAAGTACAGGATTTGTTAGCAACATTAACGTATTATGATTCAAAGATAGATCACATACATAACAGAATTGCACATTTCGTTGAGAAATCCAAGGATTATGTAGAAGCTATCACGTTAGCAACTAAAGGTGTATTGTCGCCCCATTTGTTGCCTATACGTTACTTAAAATTAGTTCTGGAGAACACTAGGGATAAACTAGGCTATGTTCCTTTGTTAGACGAACATAGGTTAGAATTTTATTACAGCCTAATTACAGTAAACGTAGATAATAACAAGATTAGGATTACAATTCCCTTTGATTCTTCTGATGCCTGGCAATCTTACAGGATATCACCATTTCCGACTTTCATGACGAATCACTCAAATCCAGTAATATCCAGTTTGACAGGACACGTATTGATTTCCCCAGACAAGGAAACATATACGGTCATTAAAGACTTAAATCAATTAACTCACTGTTCAGACGCAATGGATAGAAAAATATGTACAGCTGACTCATTTGAATTCCGTAAAAACTTGTTGGATTCATGCGAGTTAGGTATAGTGCTAGACGGTGCTCTCTCCCATACAAGTGAAAATTGTCTGGATAAGCTTTATCCCTTTGACAATAAAGAATTCAATTGCAGACTAAATAATGGCTCGTGGATACGATACGACAAGGACGGCTTCAATATATCATGCCCTGACGGATCCACATCCCACAACCACATCTTCGTCGCAGCAGATGGCTGTATCGGGACTTCCCCGAATTCCATGGTGACTGGCCTACGGACAATCATCAGAGAACGTGCTTACTTCGCGAATTTCACGTGGACCTCTACAACGCCCGCACTTCCTCTCCCCTATAAAGGAAGTGTGGCGAAACACTTAATGAAACTTACCGAAAAGGACCACCTGTCGCCGACTTACAAAGAGATTCTTCACCCCATAATACTGGCTAGTTTGTGTTTCACGGTGATGATATTTATCGCCGTGAACATCCTTGTTTGGCGTAGGTTACGGCACAGCAAGCAGCTACAAAGGAACGAGTTGAATAGCCCTGACAATACCCCTTACCTGATACAATTCAAAGCTGTATGAGTGGCCACCTCATTCGCTAAGGGAGTAATTTGTCAGGATGATGTTTGTATGAAAAGCTGACTAGTACGCTAGTAATATGTAATTAAAGAAATTCTCTACATTTGCATTGTTAAAAATACATTTAAAATAACATTTAAAAAAATAAATAAAATAAAAAAGGATATAAATCATTTTTTCTCTCGGCATCTAATAAAAAATATATAAGCCGGAATGTTAAAAAAAGAAAAGAGAAAAAAAAAAAAAAAGAAAAATATATAAGATATATAACAGAATCTATGGGCATCTAATAAAATGTATCAGCCCTATATATAAATATATATATATGTACGAAACCGTGGTACGTGTACGTACCAGGAATTCGTATTTGTGCACTGAATATTGAGTATCTTGTTTCTGACAAAGGTAACAATTATTTTTTATCAAGTTACCGAATCATTTGTAAGTCAGAATTTGTTTTGTTTTTTGGTACCATGTAATCATTTGCTAGCAATGTACCATATGTATGATCTTGGTTTTATCATGCATTTTTCTTTTTGCTTTGGTAATATCTTTTTTTTGTATGCACTATTGTTATTAATTTTGGTGTGCCTGTTTGGACATTCGTCCTCAGTTGGATATAGCTAGTTTTGGACAATGAATGATACGTATGTCCAGTCACACCTAATAACCATGTTTCGGCTTGTTGTTAAATTTTTGTAAAAAAAAAATTGAGATAGCTGGCCGAGCATATGTAATGATTAGAATATTAATATTACATGTTTAAAACAAATGACGTAATATGTCATGTTGGTTGGAAGAGCTGGCCGTGAGATTTGCTATGGTCAACTCAATTTGTGTACAGGATGTAAGATGCTGAGTTGTCATTCTTTCTTAGTGTCAACACATTAACTCTTCGTGTGAAAGTTTGTGACGTCACCGGATGCAGGTGTCTTCCGATTCCGTCACTTATCCAAATTAAAGCAAGTGTACGATTTTTGGGATATCAGTAATTTGTTCAGTTCTTATCAAAACTTCACCAGAATTGGTCATGTGGACCAACACAGCTTCCTCCAGTGATGGAGATGTTTAACTCAGTTGTTTATATACAATAAAACTTAAAAAACCACCAAGATGTGTTCAATAAACCATCTAAATATATCTGAAAACAACTCATACTCAAATGTGTGCTTAAGACAGTAGCACACCAATACATATATATGTATATTTATATAATATTTATATATATATATTACATATATACATATACATATACATATATATATATATATATATATATATATATATATATATATATATATATATATATATATATATATATTTATATATATACATATAGTGTGTGTGTGTATCTATCTATCTATCTATATATATATATATATATATATATATATATATATATATATATATATATATATATATATATATATATATATATATATATATATATATATATATGTACAAGTAAGGTCATATAAACATAATCCAACGGGCTGTTTGATTATGTTTCTGGTCAAGCTTCGCTAAACCTACGACCTCTGGCATCTAACCTCTGGGTTATTCCTTCTCCCAAACGAACACAGCATACTACAACTTTAAAGGTTTATTAGCTCCAGTTACTAAAATTTTACCCAAACTGGGTTGGGATGACGCCAGCTGGAAGTTCGTTCGGAACACTTTTGTTTAAGCAAATGTATACCATGTTAAAGAGAGAGAGAGAGAGAGAGAGAGAGAGAGAGAGAGAGAGAGAGAGAGAGAGAGAGAGAGAGAGAGAGAGAGAGAGAGAGAGAGAGAGGGACAAACATTAAGAACGAGTTTGCATATACTTTAGATGACATTCAAAATCCAACATAAACTTATATTTCTTAGAGGATATAGTGTGAATAATTTTAACACACACAATATATATATATATATATATATATATATATATATATATATATATATATATATATATATATATACATATACATATATGTATATATATCTATATATATATATATATATATATATATATATATATATATATATATATATATATATATATGTACATATATCTCTCTATATACATATATATATATATATATATATATATATATATATATATATATATATATATATATATATATATATATATATATATATATATATCATAAAATCACATGGATTACTCAACAAATGTAATGTAGACGTAATATTAAATTTATATATAAAATGGTGAAAATGGTGAACATATTCGAAATCTTTTCATTATCAAAGGCTTTGAAGTATTTTTTAGAGATTTGATAAGAGTATCAGTAACAGTAGATATTCTTAATGCCGTGTTAAATTGAGTTTAACAATTATTACCCACATATATATAATGTTATTGTTATAATTAATATTGTAGGCTAAATGTTAAATGCATCCCAAAGAGGTTGGATAGCTTCCTTTTCTTTTCATAAAAAAATTTGTTTTTTTTTTTACGGGATTAAATCGTAAATAAATGTTTAGTGCTTCATTGTAAACTGAATTCATAATGATTTGTAAAAATATGGGCGAGGGACACTAAAACACAAGATCATCGGTGCAGTATGAGCAATATTTGAAGATAGATACACAGTAGATTGATAAATGGATAGATTGGCAGATAGATAGATGTTGATACATGAGTATATAAATAGATATAGAAACATTTGTTTAACGTACATTTTTCCGTATAATTATTTGCCCTACTTTTAATTTGTTTCAATGTCAACAAAATTAATTTATATACACGTATTACATTAAAGTAAATTTAGTTACGTACAAAAATACAACCAGTCTTCATGTAATACCCTCTACCACTTACAAATAAGTAAGAAAAGAAAACAAAAACTCAGCCGAGTAGTCATGGCGAAAAAAAAATCTAAAACTAGCCTTCCATTAAAATAGCTTCCTTGATAACGCCGTTTACATTCAAGTGGGATCAAAGCTAACAAAAAAAGAAAAAAAAAACCTACGAGCCGAAGAAAGATACTCGATTCTAAAGAAGGAAGGAAAAAATATGGAAGGAAAAAAAGTCTAATGAATTTCGGGGCCAACGCAGCTTTCCAGCCCTGTGTTATTACTAGCTAGCTTGGACTGCGATTTTTTTGGGAAAACTTTATACCTTCTTTTGGAAGAAAGAATTACGACAATCGCAATGTCAACTTAGTATGTCAGTTGCAAAGTTGGCTGTTGTACTAAGATATAATAAAAGTGTTTGTGCGTTTGAGAGAGAGAGAGAGAGAGAGAGAGAGAGAGAGAGAGAGAGAGAGAGAGAGAGAGAGAGAGAGAGAGAGAGAGAGAGAGAGAGAGAGATCAAGAAGTCGGACTGTAACCATGATGTTACTAACGGAGGCAAGTGTCTGTTCAGATTAATTTATGAGATTAAAATTATGCAATATATGAATAAATGCATCCGCACATATGTATGTGTATAAATATATATATATATATATATATATATATATATATATATATATATATATATATATATATATATATGTATATATATATATATATATATATATATATATATATATATACCTATATATCATATATATATCATATATATATATATATATATATATATATATATATATATATATATATATATATATATATATATATACACAGTATACAGTATATATATACATATATATGTGTGTATACTGTATATATATATATATATATATATATATATATATATATATATATATATATATATATATATAAATATATATATATATATATATATATATATATATATATATATATATATATATATATATATATATATATATATGGATAATGAAGAATTTATTATGTCAATAACAATCCATATTCTATTTTTCAAATACTTATCTGGGACTTTACTTCAAAGGTCAATCTAATGTCATACATGAAAATGCTCCTTGGATGTACAGTGTACACCCAAGGTGCATACTTAGTTTGTGTATCAATGGTGTACACTGTACACCATGGATACACAAACTAATTATCTAGTCAATCTGAATCCATCTAAAAACGCAGTGTTTTCATGGTGGAATCTCTAAAATAAGTCACAAACTTAAGGACCTTAAAAGTCCTAAGTGATGTAAAGAGTGGTGATTTAAAATAAAAACTGTAAATCAAAATAAATCCTATTATAATAACTTTAACTTGTCCTTTCTATTAATATGATTACCCATTTCCCCTTGTAACTCTACAGTGAACTAAATTAGAAAACAAATTGCTTAACACATTATTAAAATGAATATTCAAGAAATATTAAACGAAAAAAGGAAAAATAAGATGAAAGTAAAGAGAAAAATATACAAATCAACCAACAATACTATACTGGAAAAAAGTAATATACACAAATAATAATGAAAATGAAACTAAAAAAAAAGTGTGTTACTTGTACATTTGGCTTCATTAATTCCGTTACACTTCACGGGAAGCTGCACATTGTAGTAGGTAATGCTGTGTCGAGCTTTAGATAAACGTTTATCAATACTGCCTGTAAAGCAAAGTCTCTACAGCACTTCATAATATTAGTAAAAATATTCTTTATCTCAGTCTTAAAATCTCAGAGACTGTTTTTACTCCCCCTGAAGTGTACAGTGATTAATGAAAATAACTGTAACATCGTACAGGGCCAAGTGCTTGGGTAAGGGTAGAAAAGACTCTTAGCTGTGGTAAACAGCTCTTCTAAGAGAAGGACACTCCAAAATCAAACCATTATTCTCTAGTTTTTGGTAGTGCCATAGCCTCTGTACCATGGTCTTCCACTGTCTTGAGTTAGAGTTTTCTTGCTTGAGGGTACACTCAGGCGCACTATTCTATCTAATTTCTCTTCCTCTTGTTTTGTTAATGTTTTTAGTTTATATAGTAAATATTTATTTTAATGTTGTTGCTGATCTTTGAATATTTTATTTTTCTTTGTTTCTTTTCCTCACTGGCCTATTTTCCCTGTTGGGGTCCCTGGGCTTATAGTATCCTGCTTTACCAACTAGGGTTGTAGCTTAGCAGGCATTAATAATTATAATAATAATAATACAGGGAATGCATAATGTTTCTAGGTATGAAAAGACACGTACCAATGGACACTAAACAGTTGAATTGTTGGGAGCTACAATGTGGAGTGGAAGAATACCCACCAGTCCAAAAATAACGGTGAAAATAATGAATACCCATCAGTCCAAAAATAACGGTGAAAATAATGAATACCCATCAGTCCAAAAATAACGGTGAAAATAATGAATACCCACCAGTCCAAAAATAACGGTGAAAATAATGAATACCCACCAGTCCAAAAATAACGGTGAAAATAATGAATACCCACCAGTCCAAAAATAACGGTGAAAATAATGAATACCCACCAGTCCAAAAATAACGGTGAAAATAATGAATACCCACCAGTCCAAAAATAACGGTGAAAATAATGAATACCCACCAGTCCAAAAATAACGGTGAAAATAATCCATTATATAAAGCTTGACTAAAAATAACTACACACAAAGAACGACAAGCACAAAACATTTCTCCAATTCTGACACAAAGGAAATATAAAGAAAGAAGAGAATATATCCCATTTCATTAAACAAGGTATAACTGAAAGGAGGGGGAATTGAATGGAGAATCCCACAACAATTTAACAATAAAGTAATATACTTTACCAATGCAGACTTCGAGAGTGCAAGATCCACAATGACTCACCTGTTGAAAGAACAAAAATAAAATTACATATGAGTCCATAACCTACAGTACATCTATAAAGTAATGGAAACAATATATACAGTACGTTTCATACACTAAATTAGTGATGAATTATATACTAATATATACAAACATATCTCTCTATACACACATACATATATATTATATAAATATATATATATATATATATATATATATATATATATATATATATATATATATATATATATATATATATAAATATATATATATATATATATATATATATATATATATATATATATGTATATTTGTGTGTGTGCTAGTTGTGTATATGCATTATATATGACCCGATATAATCCTCTGAAATCTTATGAAAATGAAACCGAAATAATCTCCATCTATACTTTATAAACGCCACGGAAATAAAATACAATTATGATTGAACAAAATGTTCAACGGTTCAGTAATTAACTGGTTACAAAATAATGTTCTCTTTCGGAAGCTGCCTAATCTACGATACAGTTTAGTTTCCATAAGCAGAAGTTACGTCTTGATAGAAAACCATTTTCTGTTTCTGAAAGTCTCTCTTTATCTTTATTGATAAACCATTCTTGATCAATAACACAATCAATGCAAATCACGTCGTGGATATGACTCACATTTAAGACTATTTTTGAAGGTGCTTTAATATTGAAGGAGCATCAACTCTCAATCATGTTACTCCATTGTTAGTTAAAACCTTCAATTCTTGTATAGTTGAATCAATCTTGTCAATAAACCAATATGTACTAGCATATACTTTTTCCGAAGTCGGTAGTTTTATAAAAAAAAAAAAAAATTACACATTACACATTGTTTGTTATCAAATGTAATGTCACAATGTTATTCTGAGTTAGCTGTTAATTTCAGACGCTCTCTCTCTCTCTCTCTCTCTCTCTCTCTCCTCTCTCTCTCTCTCTCTCTCTCTCATCTCTCTCTCTCTCTCTCTCTCTCTCTCTCTCTCTCCGTAAAAAACGAGGTCGAAACAGAGCGCCAGAGCCGGAAGGCGAGCCAAAGCAAGGTGGCATAATCATAAATTCAAATGTAATACAGGTAACTATTACTCTGGCGCAAGCTGGTCCCCCTATTTCTTACACCTAGCCCCCTTTCCCTAGGTCCCCTTCGGTTGCAATAAAGGCGATCCGAGCCCATGAATAATTCGAAGAGTTGCTTAATAATATGTATAAAGTTTCCCCCCAGAATATTAGCCATCACCATAAATTAGGAAGTGGGGCAGAATTTTAAGCCCTATGAAGATTGGGTCTTGAGAAGAAAAATAGAACAGCGTGAGTGTCTCTAACACTCGTGTTAAAAAAAGGCAATTTAGGGATGCTAATTAAATTTATCTACTTGGTAATGACGCATAATATTCGTTCGTTAAAACTGGGTTATCTATAATTACTTTAGCGCATAGAACTAGATAACACTGTATTTAACATTTTGTTTTTTCTATAAAACATAGTTTGATAAATGTATTCATTATCTTTTGTTAAATTCTGCCTAAAAACTAGTTTAGTATATTTGAAAAGGATGAGACGCAGGACTGCATTATGGTTCATATATGCCTTTTGATCAGAGATTAATAATTTACGGAGGGGGGCAAAATCAGTATTCAGCCAATACTTCAGGAGTGACTCCTTTACATATCCATAAATTTCTTCACGAATACACCATTGCCACTAAGAGTGGTTAACTTCTCACAAAACCAAAAAAAAATATCTGTAAACACAAAACTGAACTTCACATTAAAAACACATAGCCTGGTAACTGTTCCTTGATATTAAAACTTATATTCCTTGTTCACTCTCGCTTTCTTTCTAAAATAGCACCTCCTTACTAAGACTTCGACTAAGGATTTTGTGGATCTATACTGTCCCGAGGTGGCTGATGTGGTAACGTTCCTGGCTGGTGAACTACAGGCTGGGGTTCGAGTCCCGCTCAAACTCGTTACTTTCTGTGGTCGCTGCAGCCTCACTATCATTGTGAGCTAAGGATGGGGGGGGGGGGGGGGTTTTAGGGGAGTCTATAGGTCTATCTGCTGAGTCATCAGCAGGCATTGTTTGGCCTTCCTTGGTCCTAGCTTTGGGTGGAGAGGGGACTTGGGCGCTGATAATTTGTACTGTATATATGGACAATCTCTAAGGCATTGTCCTGCTCGATAGGGCAATGTCACTGTCCCTTACCTCTGCCATACACGAGCGGCCTTTAAAGCCTTTAAACATTTTAGGGTTCTATACACGGCAAAACTGTTTCTCGAAATGTACAACTCTTCTGGAGATTCCAACTTCTTCATTTGATTTCCATTCAGTAACATTTTACTTTGGCACAGAAGTAATGCCCAACTGCTGGGTAATGTTCACATTATCTTCTTTCCCTCTTTCAGTCTAAGACTAGCTTCCTCAGTCGTTATTCACTACTGCATAAATAAAAATCTCAATCATTCAACTCTTTGCATTTATACCTTTAAAACACAATTCATTGTTATGACAAATGCTTTCACACTCACTCACAAGTAACTGCAACTTCCCACTGGTATGGCCACTTATTTTCCCAATGAATACCTCTGTCCGACATCCTGTAACTATCATTCACTTCTGTCAAGTCATCAGTACTTTTCACAGATTTTCGTCTCTTATCTTTATTATAAATATCAAAGTCATGGTACCATATATATATATATATATATATATATATATATATATATATATATATATATATATATATATATATATATATATATATAAGGCCAAATAAACGTATGTAGGTACGATACATACGTACAAGTATCTCTCTCTCTCTCTCTCTCTCTCTCTCTCTCCTCTCTCTCTCTCTCTCTCTCTCTCTCTCTCTCTCTCCGGAAAATCAGCTCGGCTTTCCGAAGAAAACTGTTTACCGGATGCAAATATGTAACTAGAAAAGATGGCCTGCCGTGAAGAGAACCCACACATACCCGACCTAAAAATCTTATGAAAGGAAAAAAACTGCGCACGGTTCTTTATGATCCACTTTTACGGTTACTTTAAATGATTCACATAAATTCAAGATGCTTAAATATTAATGTCGATACAGATGAGAAGAAGAGGGTAGGGGTGGGTAAAATTTAACTAAAAGCAGCTGTATATTATGACTTACGAGTGACAACTAAAAAAAAAAATACTTTGTATTATTATTATTATTATCATTATTATTACCAGCCAAGCCACAACCCTAGTTGGAAAAGCAAGATGCTATAAGCCCATGGGCTCCAATAGGGAAAAATAGCCCAGTGAGGAAAGGAAATAAGGAAATAACTTAGTATTTTAATCTTCAAATAGGTATGTAAATCCATTTTTAAACATTGACACTGGGTACATCCTCGCTTGTTTTCTCTAGTTTGCAGTGACCGCGACAGACATAAGTACCCAAATGTAATTTGTCTACAGCAAGAACCTATTCTATGTCAGACTTGGTTCACTGCAACATAATTCTGGCGCAAAGCTTGGTAGAAACATTGGGTCACTGAAGTAAAGCGTGTATTCAGCTTATGCGATGCAGGATAAATCTGTTAACCTTAGTCAATACAATAAAAAAAAAACTACGTGTTAATCACATCTTTGTTGCGCATGGATATTGCAAGAGAAATTCCGTATCGACCTTCATTATCTCGAGAACAATTATATTAAGCTTGGTTACTACAAAACCAGTCCGTGATAAGCTTGTTTATAACGAGTACAATCTGTCTCTAGATTGTTATAGCAATTATAATCTGTGTCAAGCTTGTTTATTGCAAAATCACTCCGCAAATTTGGTTATTGCAAGAGAAATCAGTGTCCAGCTTAATTAATGCAAGACCAAGCCGTGATAAGCTTGGTT
>NC_090762.1:45053963-45083963 GCF_036898095.1 Palaemon carinicauda | reverse complement strand
GAATGAGAGAGAGATTACAATAGATGAAGTGAGGAGAGCACAAGATGAAACGAGAGTAGGAAAAGAGTCTGGTATGGATGGTGTGAGAGCTGAGATGTTGAAGGAAGGGGGTGTGACTGTACTTGAATGGTTGGTGAGATTGTTTAATATGTGTTTTGTGTTGTCAATGATACCAGTAGATTGGGTTTGTGCATGTATTGTACCACTATATAAGGGTAAGGGAGATGTGCATGAGTGTTGTAATTCAAGAGGTTTTAGTTTGTTAAGCGTAGTTGGAAAAGTGTATGGCAGAGTAATGATTAATAGGATCAAGTATAAAACAGAGAATACAATCTTAGAAATACTGGGTGGTCTTAGAAGAGGTAGGGGTTGTATGAATCAGATTTTTACAGTTAGGAAGATATGCGAGAAATATTTAGCAAAAGGTAAGGAGGTGTATGTTGCGTTTATGGATATGGAGAAAGCATATGGTACAGTTGATAGGGAAGTAATGTGGAATGTGATAAGGTTATATGGAGTTGGTGGAAGGTTGTTGCAAGCAGTGAAAAGTTTCTATAAAGGTAGTAAAGCATGCGTTAGGATAGGAAATGAAGTGAGTGATTGGTTTCCGGTGAGAGTGGGGCTGAGACAGGGCTGTGTGATGTCACCGTGGTTGTTTAACTTGTATGTTGATGGAGTGGTGAGACCAGTGAATGCTCGAGTGCTTGGACGAGGATTGAAACTGGTAGACGAGAATGACCATGAATGGGAGGTAAATCAGTTGTTGTTTGCGGATGATACTGTACAGGTTGCAGACACAGAAGAGAAGCTTGGCCGATTAGTGACAGAATTTGGAAGAGTGTGTGAGAGAAGGAAGTTGAGAGTTAATGTGGGTAAGAGTAAGGTTATGAGATGTACGAGAAGTGAAGGTGGTGCAAGGTTGAATGTCATGTTGAATGTTGAGTTACTTGAGGAAGTGGATTAGTTTAAGTACTTGGGGTCTGTTGTTGCAGTAAATGGTGGAGTGGAAGCAGATGTACGTCAGAGAGTGAATGAAGGTTGCAAAGTGTTGGGGGCAGTTAAGGGAGTAGTAAAAATAGAGGGTTGGGCATGAATGTAAAAAGAGTTCTTTATGAGAAAGTGATTGTACCAACTGTGATGTATGGATCGGAGTTGTGGGGAATGAAAGTGACGGAGAGACAGAAATTGAATGTGTTTGAGATGAAGTGTCTAAAGAGTATGGCTGGTGTATCTCGAGTAGATAGGGTTAGGAACGAAGTGGTGAGAGTAAGAACGGGTGTAAAAAATGAGTTAACAGCTAGAGTGGATATGCATGTGTTGAGGTGGTTTGGCCATGTTGAGAGAATGGAAAATTGCTCTCTGCTAAAGAAGGTCATGAATGTAAGAGTTGATGGGAGAAGTACAAGAGGAAGGCCAAGGTTTGGGTGGATGGGTGGAGTGAAGAAAGCTCTGGGTGATAGGAGGATAGATGTGAGAGAGGCAAGAGAGCGTGCTAGAAATTGGAATGAATGGCGAGCGATTGTGACGCAGTTCCGGTAGGCCCTGCTGCTGCCTCCGATGCCTTAGATGACCGCGGAGGTTGCAGCAGTAGGGGATTCAGCATTATGAAGCTTCATCTGTGGTGGATAATGTGGGAGGGTGAGCTGTGGCACCCTAGCAGTACCAGCTGAACTCGGTTGAGTCCCTTGTTTAGGCTAGAGGAACGTAGAGAGCTGAGTTCCCCTTTTTTGTTTGTTTCTCTTGTTGATGTCGGCTACCCCCCAAAATTGGGGGAAGTGCCTTGGTATATGTATGTATGTATGTATGATTATGGGCAAAAATACCCACTGCACGAGAAATGAGTTAGAAATTAACGAGGAAGAAGCTCTTAATGGAGTTAGTTTTAAAATATATCTGATAAATTCAAATACTGTCATATATCTTTTCCTTCAGCTTTTCCCATTTCTATATGGGCTCATTGTTTCAGGTCAGTGTTCTCCATCTTTCAGTGTCCTGTACATCTTGGTTCTCTTGGACCCTTTTTCTCCATGCCATTCAATAATTTATCTTTCTACCTGAGTTGTCGCCTTCTCTCCTTCTGCCCTCCACCACTATTTTCATAACCCTTTAAAAACGTGTTCATCTTCTCTCCTCATGACAAGACCAAACTATTTCAGTCTTCTTGCATGAGCTCTCTTTGAAACCCCTGATACTTTGACTCACTGATCAATTCATTTCGGTTCATACCTGTTTTTTTTTCGTGACACTACACATCCACCTCATATATGACAAGTATATTATTCAAATAAATCTATTATACAATTGACTTTATTCAAATCAACTCATACCTAATGAGTATTAAATGCATTCGAAATGTTCATGTGAACATACGCCAATTCAATTCACAACAGCTATCTATATGTGTTTTGTTACGTGCATTATATAACACTTCGTTGGAATGCATTCTCAACCGTGCCCAATATTGAGTCATTGAATGCATCTTGTCCATATGTATACTCGCCTCCCCATTGAAGGTCCATCAATTTCAAATGTAACAATCATTACATGGACACAAATATTGCAAGAACCTAAGTATTCTACTCTTTAGGAAATATTAATCATATCTTTTTTTTTTTTTTTTTTTTTTTGTCCTCTCTCCTGTTGTCTTGTTCAATCATATAATAAGCGGGTTTATAGTTTCAAAGGGTTCGCATAGGTATTAGGTTGAATGTTACCGTGCCTTTTCGAATGGAAAATTAGTTACCGTTTTACAATATGTCTATATATTGTAATTCAATTATTAATTATCCTTAATAAAAACATACTTCTAATATTTTTCCATAACTGTTGGTTTGCCTTCTCAGTCCTCTTATTGTTTTACGAAATATCTTCCATATGTTTTTTTTTTTCTCTTTTCTATTTAGCTCTGTTTCTTCAGCCGTGGAAAACCCTTGTTGAATTTTCAGCTCACCTTTCAGTTGTGAATATCCTTTCCTATTGAATATCCTTTCCTATTTTCTCTTACCCCTTTTCACCTTTGCTGTCTCCAGCTGTCCGCTACTCGATGCTTGCTCTCTATGTTGGTTTTCACTTTTTACTATGCCATGCAGGTCACCATTCCTCCGATATTTCCTTCTTTGTTTAAAATGGTTTTTCATTGGCTTTTCTGCTAAGATACAATATTGGTAGGGGAGCAGAATTCTTTTTATTTTCTTTCAACGAGAATTTATATTATGTTGCAATATCATGACAAACAGCTTAAATATTCAATAGTTCAATTAATACTATTTATTCAATTAAATTGCTGTATAAAATAATTCTTTTTATTTTCTTTCAACGAGAGATTTATTATGTTGTAATATGACAAACAGCTTAAATAATATTCAATAGTTCAATCAATTCTACTTATTCAATTAAATTGCAGTATAAATTAAAAGATATTAGCCAAATTTTAAAATGGTGAACACGTTACCATGAAGTCCTTGACGTATTTCAACAAAAGTTATTTTCATGCGTTCACTTTGGTCTCTCTCTCTCTCTCTCTCTCTCTCTCTCTCTCTCTCTCTCTCTCTCTCTCTCTCTCTCTCTCTCGACCTATTTAAAAAAAAAAGTTATTTGTATGCGTTCATAATCGCTCAGGATTACGCTTAAGAATATAAATTTAATTGCAATTCATATAAAAAAATGTGTAATAAAATCACTGATTGGAAATAGATAGACAAAATTCAAGATATTAGTAATGTCCGGTAAAATCTGCCAATATATAGATGCATATATTCAGGTTATCGAAAATATGTTTATATATAGATGTATACATTCAGGAAAATATGTCAGTATATAGACGCATGTATTCAACAAGTCTAAAATATATTTATATATAAATACATACATTCATGCAATCTCAGTAGATCTGGTTATAAACATAAAGTTATAAATACCAGCTCACGAAATCTATAATACTAGGTTATACACCCTCAGTTATGAACAGACGGAAACTGTATACACCAATGGATCTTACAAGAGCCAATTCTGCTTTATTATCAAAGGTTTGTTAACAATTAACATATTACTATTCGAAACGAGACCTACGTAACATTATAATAATTCCTTAGCAATCGGAAACCAATTCTCAGTTGTGGGATCTAAGTTCTCTCCATTGTTAAAAGGCCCTGACTGAACGTACGAGTCTATAATTAATGGCGCTATTCATTATTCACTTTGGAACTTATCTATGGCTATCTGGAGGACGATTTTAATTTTTTTATTATTATTATTAAAACTATAAAGTTGGATGGCAAGCAGGAAGAATGAAAGTGGGAAAGGAGTGGTACGTAAAAGCTTTACAAGTGGGTGCAAACCTAGGACCAAAGCCCCCCCCCCCTCATATGATTAATATCTAGCTAAGCCTAAAGACCTACAGTCTACAGATCCAGTCAGTCGGACATGGAAAGGGGGAGGGAACAGGGCAAAAAAGTATGCACTTAGGAGATACGTAATCATTAACCTAAAATGAAATTTATAAATAAAACTTAACGTACTCAGTCTCATCTTCTTTGTCTACATCTTTTCCCACTTCTATGTGGGGTCGATTTTTCTGGTCAGTTTTCTCCAATTCCTTTATGGTCCTCATCCTGACAATCTCTGACAAAATGGATCCCAGAAACATTGACCCCACATAGAAGTGGGAAAAGATGTAGACAAAGTAGAAGATGAAACTCAGTACGTTAAGTTTTATTCATAAATTTCATTTTAGGTTAATGTAACCTAAAATGAAATTTATGAATAAAACTTAACGTACTGAGTCTCATATTCATCTCAATTATAAGTTAAAACCCAAATAAAATCTTTTTTAAATGGGCCATTACATCAGAAATACCGAATAAAATAGTTTTCCAAATTTTCCATATCCGACAATAGGGAGAAGAGGAGGACAGGGACATATAGACTGAATGCGAGTAATATTTTCCAAACCAAAAAATCCGTAATAAAAAATCTATCATGTTTCCTATTTGTACACGTTTACTCAGTATAATTGCAAGAAGTTACGAATGGTGCAAATCAAGTTAATAAATTAATTACTAAGATACAGAAATAATATCAGTTTCAATTAAACGATGCATGAGAAAAAAATCCTATCTTGCTATGAATCAGAAAACAAAATGGTTAGCAGACTTAGTGAAAAAATTCTGTGCGCAAGAGGGGAGAAAGTCGGCAACTATCTGAACGAGAGAGAGAGAGAGAGAGAGAGAGAGAGAGAGAGAGAGAGAGAGAGAGAGAGAGAGAGAGAGAGAGAGAGAGAGTGTTACCTAAATCAATGGGCTATGTTTTAATTCATAATTTGGAAAGTGTGTTATTCTTTAATCAATGGCATAAATTTTTCTTAATGGAAAATGAGCACCGATATCTTTCTGTACAGCCGAGTTTATGATCTGCAAAAACAAACATGATCAAAATATAATTTACCTTTAAATGAGATGCTATTGCAATGCTAATGTCATCTATCAAAGATTTAAAAGGCTGTTTAATAAACACGAGACTCCATTCAGTCAGCCCTCTCTTTATCTCTCTCTCAATCCATCCCTAGTAGAAGACGTTCTATTCTACTTTGTGTACTCAACCCGATTTCCTGATTGGTTCCTTCAAATCTTCGAAATGTTGAAATGCGATTAAAAAAAAGTTCTCTCGAAATGTCAAGTCGCAGGCGTTCCCTTTCAGTGACTTCCAAAACAAATTTGGCCTAGCAAACGCTTCGAGTTCTAGCTCGGAGGCGATGGATTAAATCATGAAGGGGAAACATTGATGATTACGTAATTGTCAAGATTTGACGCTTTCACGACTAAGTCAATAAAGTTCGCCTTTTTCTCAAAGTATGTTATTCGCTCTCTCTCTCTCTCTCTCTCTCTCTCTCTCTCTCTCTCTCTATATATATATATATATATATATATATATATATATATATATGAGTGTGTGAACCGAAACACTTGCCGACACCAAATAATAAATAGAAAAACTTAAATGCATTTTCGATGTTATACTGAAAACTATCTGGAGGACAGTCCGATCTTTGAACGCCAACAAGACAATGAATTCTCATTCTATATATATATATATATATATATATATATATATATATATATATATATATATATATATATATATATATATATATATATATATATACATATATATATATATATATATGTATATATATATATATATATATATATATATATATATATGTGTATATCCATGTGTATATATATACGTGCGTGCATCCGAATTTTATTTAATACATCAAGACCCTAATAAGTCACTAAATGCCAAAGTCTACGTAAATCTACCCTCACACGTTAGACAAAAATAAATAAAAGAAAAACTACACATTGTGTTGCATACCAAATTGCATCAAATGTCATTGCGAAAGGCAAAAACGTAGGAAATGTCGCTTGATGTTGCTTTTGAGCAATGCATCTAAACCCCGTACTTATGCAATAGATATTTTCAGCAACCTTTCACAAGTTGAAAGCAATGGAAATCGCAGTGAATGCAGATGAGTCCATTATATATAAAAAAAAAAAAAGTGTATTACATAATCTTTAGAGAAGTTCAGGGCCCGTTACATTCAACACAAACGTATGACTCTCCCTCACTGCCTCTCGTTTTGATATATTCAAATTCAGAAATCTTTAAATCATTAAGTATAGTCACAATAACCATAAATTGATGAGCTCTATAAACGAGTGCAATATCCAATATAAAATACTACATATCAAGGGTATCAGATATATATTATTATCATAATCATTATTATTCTTACTACCGGTATAATTCGTATGTAATTTTTCACGTCGAAATTCACAGCACAAAATTCCCATAATGAGAAGAGAAAAAGAATATGGAAAAAATTAAGATAGGATGTTAAGTAACGCAAAAAACAGTATGGTAATTAAAATTAAGCTGATATTAATTGTCGGTAATGAAATACTAAGTTTTACATGTAAAAAGTCCTTTAATCCGGTCATAAATACGGGAAATGAAGATAGAAAGTCGATAAACTGAATATCATAAATGGAATATACAAAACCGATTTTCCTTCGTGTTTACTATAACAAGCGCAGCACAAGATGATTAGAGGTTACAAAATATGATACTAAAGTACACAGGATGACACTTGAACACAGCGGAAATCAATTTAGTCAAGATCATACTCCAGTTCAAAAGCATCCCCGGTGCATTGCCATCAGCTAGCATAAACAAAGAACTCTGTATTCCACTTCTGCAAGTATCACTACAAGGCATTTCGAAAGTATAACAGAAGAGACTTTATTACGGTATACCTTTTAATCTTAAGGTACTGACTTATGAAACACCTATAATGCCTGAAGCACTAAAATTTTACGCTCAACGGCAAGCGAAGGATTAAATATTTTGGACATCTATAAAAAAAAAAAATTCATTAAATATAAAATTACTACAAGTAGACTCCTACCACTTAAATATTGTCCTCCATTCTTTCCTGTGAAAATACATATCAACCTTTTTACCTAATACAATTGAAACATGCCGTTACTACTGTTCACTCTCATGTCAAAATCTCGCATTATCTTGACATTAGCGACTTGTACTCCTAGAAAAAAAAAAAAAAGTGATTTCTGATACCCTACATACACACAATCCTGCCTATATTAATGTCTTTTCATTAATCTAAATAGCCACCAGAGTATATTTTTCATTTTGTTTTTTTCCTACTCAAATAATCTTCACTAGTTCATGGTACATATGTACACATTTATTTATTTGGTTATGGATTTTTTTTTCATTTTAAATCCCTGGTAACTATTCAAAAAAGGAAATGATTAATGTAAGGCCATTTTATTTGTACATAGTTTATCAGCAATCATAGTAAAAGTATGTTGTTTATTTGAGAAGCACAAATCGCCAATATCAGGATTAAGTAAGATTTTGACATGAGGGTGTAGAGTAACCGAATGTTTACATGGTAGAATATTCGTCACAAACATTTGCTGAGGAACAGAAATACCAGAGAAAAAATGGTGTGTGATATCTTGTCGAGCAACTAACACAACAGAGCTAATTTATGTCAAAATCAAATTAACCTCTTGTTATTACACAGAGTAGTGAGTAGGAAGTAGAGTTGAAAATATTTTTCAGTTTTTTGTAATTTTCGTTAACAAGGGTACCCATCAGAATATATGACTGGTGATAAAAAAAAAAAAAAAAAAAAAAAAAACGGATTAACTAGTGTTTTTGTAAACACAATCATAAAATGAAGATAATTTAAATATTATAAACAACATTTAGTTCCTCTTCAAGAACGCAGCTGATGTTGGAACTTGCTAATGCAGACCTTTCAGAAACTCTCTCGGAAGCAATGCTCTAAGTAAGATTAGCAAAAACAGCAGGTAATGATGAATAATCATGTGCTGCCGAAAATATAAACTAAGAATTTATAGGAAACCATAATTTTACAATAAAGTAGATTGCACAACACTTTAACAGAAACGTAGAATGCACTGAACTCTATAAGAAAAAAGTGAGGGTGATCCCGAGGAGGTAATCATTCAATTCCTCTTAAATTAAAGGAATAAAACAGTAAGGAAGAGTCGGAAATTCTCTAAACCTGCTCCATTATATATATATATATATATATATATATATATACCAAGGCACTTCCCCCAATTTTGGGGGGTAGCCGACATCAAACAAATTAAACAAAAAAGGGGACCTCTCCTCTCTACGTTCCTACCAGCCTGACAAGGGTCTCAACCGAGTTCGGCTGGTACTGCTAGGGTGCCACAGCCCAACCTCCCCCGTTATCCACCACAGATGAAGCTTCATAACGCTAAATCCCTTACTGCTGCTACCTCCACGGTCAACCAAGGCACCGGAGGAAGCAGCAGGGCCTACCGGAACTGTGTCACAATCGCTCATCATTCATTCCAATTTCTAGCACTCTCTTGCCTCTCTCACATCTATCCTCCTATCACCCAGAGCTTCCTTCACTCCATCCATCCACCCAAACCTTGGCCTTCCTCTTGTACTTCTCCCATCAACTCTTGCATTCATCACCTTCTTTAGCAGACAGCCATTTTTCATTCTCTCAACATGGCCAAACCACCTCAACACATTCATATCTACTCTAGCTGCTAACTCATTTCTTGCACCCGTTCTCACCCTCACTACTTTGTTCCTAACCCTATCTACTCGAGATACACCAGCCATACTCTTTAGACACTTCATCTCAAACACATTCAATTTCTGTCTCTCCGTCACTTTCATTCCCCACGACTCCCATCCCTACATCACAGTTGGTACAATCACTTTCTCATACAGAACTCTCTTTACATTCATGCCCAACCCTCTATTTTTTACTACTCCCTTAACTGCCCCCAACACTTTGCAACCTTCATTCATTCTCTGACGTACATCTGCTTCCACTCCACCATTTGCTGCAACAACAGACCCCAAGTACTTAAACTAATCCACCTCCTCAAGTAACTCTCCATTCAATATGACATTCAACCTTGCACCGCCTTCCCTTCTCTTACATCTCATAACCTTACTCTTACCCACATTAACTCTCAACTTCCTTCTTTCTCATACCCTTCCATCTTCTGACACTAATCGGCCAAGCTTCTCTTCTGCGTCCGCAACCAGTACAGTATCATCCGCGAACAACAATTGATTTACCTCCCATTCATGGTCATTCTCGTCTACCAGTTTCAATCCTCGTCCAAGCACTCGAGCATTCACTGCTCTCACCACTCCATCAACATACAAGTTAAACAACCACGGCGACACCACACATCCCTATCTCAGCCCCACTCTCACCAGAAACCCATCGCTCACTTTATTTCATATCCTAATACATGCTTTAATACCTTTGTAGAAACTTTTCACTGCTTGCAACAACCTTCCACCATCTCCATATAACCTCATCACATTGCTTCCCTTTCAACTCTATCATACGTTTTCTCCAGATCCATAAACGCAACATACACCTCCTTACCTTTTGCTAAATATTTCTCGCATGTCTGCCTAACTGTAAAAATCTGATTCATACAACCCCTACCTCTTCTAAAACCACCCTGTACTTCTAAGATTGTATTCTCTGTTTTATCCTTAATCCTATTAACCAGTACTCTATCATACACTTTTCCAACTACACTCAACAAACTAATTCCCTTTGAATTACAACACTCATGCATATCTCCCTTACCCTTATATAGTGGTACAATACACGCACAAACCCAATCTACTGGTACCATTGAAAATAAAACACACATATTAAACAATCTCACCAACCATTCAAGTACAGTCACACCCCCTTCCTTCAACATCTCAGCTCTCACACCATCCATACCAGATGCTTTCCCTACTCTCGTTTCATCTTGTGCTCTCCTCACTTCCTCTCTTGCAATCTCTCTCTCATTCTCATCTCCCATCACCGGCACCTCAACACCTGCAACAGTAATTATATCTGCCTCCCTATTATCCTCAACATTCAGTAAACTTTCAATATATTCCGCCCCCCTTTTCCTTGCCTCCTCTCCTTTCAACAACCTTCTATTTCCATCTTTCACTGTCTCTTCAATTCTTGAACCAGCCTTCCTTACTCTCTTCGCTTCTTTTCAAAACTACTTCTTATTCTCTTCATATGAATGACCCAATCCCTGAACCCACCACAGGTCAGCTGCCCTTTTTACCTCACTTACCTTGCCCTTTACTTCCACATTCTTTTCTCTATATCTTTCATACCTCTCTACACTATTACTCTGCAGCCATTCTTCAAAAGCCCTCTTTTTCTCTTCCACTTTTACCTTCACTCCTTCATTCCACCAATCACTGCCCTTCCTCATGCTGCCTCCAACAAACTTCTTGCCACACATATCACTTTCAATTCCAACAAAATTTTCTTATACTAACTTCTACCCCTCCTCTAAATTACCTGTTTCTCTTACTTTCACTTCGTCACATGCCCTTTTCAACCTTTCTTGCTAAACTTTTTACACCCGGTTTTATTAGATCTTCAACCTTCACTAGCTCCCTTTTACACCCACCTACTCTATTCCCCCACTCTTTTGCTACAACTAATTTTCCTTCCACCAAAAAATTATCAGACATACCGTTAGCCATACCCCTAAACACATGCACGTCTTTCAATCTTCCAAACATTCTTTTAGTTATCAACACATAATCCATTAACGCCCTTTCTATCATTCTTCCATTTTCCACTCTTACCCATGTATACTTGTTTTACACTTTCTTTATGAAAAAAAAAAAAACTAGAACTTATCACCATCTCTTGCTCAACACACATATCTACCAGTCTCTCACCACTCTCATTTTCACCTGGTACGCCATAGTTCCCAATGACATCTTCTACCTCTCCAGCGCCCACTCTAGCATTTAAGTCATCCAAGACAGCTACATAATTCCTTCTACCCAGTCCTTCTACACACCTAGTTAATTCATTCCAGAACTCATTCCGTTCTTCTTCACTTTTCTCACAACCTGGGCCATACGTACTGACAAAAGCCCAACATACCCTACCCAACCTAACCCTTCCCCACATTAACCTAGATGATATCTCCTTCCATTCCACTACTTTACCTGTCATCCATTCACTCAGCAATAAAACCACACCTCTTGCTCTTCCCCTTTCAATCCCAGACACGCTACCAGACATTTCACCAAACATCACTTCACCTTTCCCTTTTATCTGTGTCTCACACAAAGCCAAGATATCCATCTTTCTATTCCTAGACATACTTCCAATCTCACATCTTTTACTCTCTATCGTACTACATCCACACACATTCAAACACCCCAAAACTAGAGTGCAGGGAGCAGTCACTCTCCCCCCAGCTCCACCTCTTTGATGCCTCACAGGATTATAATACATGAGAGGGGGTTCCCAGCCCCCTCGTCCCGTCCCTTTTAGTTGCCTCTTACGACACGCAGGGATACTTTGGCGCTATTCTAATTGTTTTTATATATACATATATATTTATATATATATATATATATATATGACCATGAAAATTATATATATATATAAAATTATATATATATAAATAAATATATATATATTATATAAATATATATATAAATATATATATATATATATATATATATATACCATAATGGATGTATGAAGTAAATCTCAGGCAAAGATATAATTACCGCTTGAGGCAATAAAATCAATTTACTTGGAGAACCTCACATAATCACCACTGGCGCATATGGACGTACAGAGAGGATCGCTAACTCGCATGATTCAGATTTATTTTTCTTAATTGGCGGTATATTCAAAGTTCCATAATCTAAAAGGAAATCAAAATCAAATGAGAGATAAATCAACGAGAACATATTATTATTATTCTTTATGATATAATAGGAAAACAAACAAAAGAGATTTTGATTTAAAAAAAAATCTAAAATAACATATTTCGTTTATATAAATGAAGAAAAAATTCCAAGTAAGTCTTTGACCTTGAACAAAGCTTTGAAAAAATCAAAACTTAGCTATTATAAGAGTAAAAAGGATAACTAAAATCAAGCCAAATATGATACTCCATAACATAACAGAGTAATAATGAAAAATAAAAAAGACCAAAACTCATGTTTTACAAAGTAAACAAAATATCTCATGACATCTTCTATGCGTGAAATCCGTCGGAAAACACAGTTGCAAAATAAAATTCCATTATGATGATCCACAGCGGAATGTCTTTATTACGTATCATTAATTCCGCCAGCTTATATGTGATTAAAGTATTGCATATGTTATCCTCAGAGAGCATAAAGGCTTAGTGAATAATTGAATGCTTGCTTGGTATAAGCCGTAAAAAAAAAATTATCATTCATGAATTATGTTTCAATGGGCTGTTATTAAACATAGCTATGGAAGCATATTCGATGCTGCTGTTTATTTATGATAATAATAATAATAATAATAATAATAATAATAATAATAATAATAATAATAATAATAAATAAAATAATAATAATAATAACAATAATAATAATAATAATAACAATATCAATATTAATAACAGTAATTAAATTTTTATCTCATACTGGGATCGAACCCTAGCTCCTTCAAATGAAAGGAAAGGTCGCGCTACCAATCATGCCACCAGAGGCTAAAAAAGGGGTCGTACCTAACTGCTAACTGTAGTTCAGAATTTACCTGCCGAGACATCAGTCTCTTACCAGAGATTTTTCCCCAACTATTATGTCTATTTGAGCACGATATTGTGTTAATAACAATAATGATATTGAAGATAATTCAAGCCTCATTTGTACTCCACTTTTGACTGAGCTGATTCAACTGAATCCTAATTTCCAAAATTCCTCTATGACACCATATTTAACATATTCCTTACTTTTTCATTCATGTTATAAACTTTTAATTCATTTTCCCATCGCTCATGGGTTGATTACCCAAGGCCGAATGCTGGCATAAAACCGTCTTCACATAAACCAATCACCATCGAAACTCAAATGAAAATGGGCATATGAAATAATACTATAAATTTCACAATACTGTAATAAAAGTATTGAAAACACAATCTTTATTATTGGAAACTTGATATACGCCTTTCCAATTAAGGGAAAGATAATTAGAATACTAATGAAAAAATCCAAATTGAAATACATCTACGAGAGAACATCTAAACAGATAATAGCAAAATACCTCTGACCTTAGAATATTCAAATTATTCAACACTGTCTCTCGACAGAAACTCAGAAGGTGACCGATGGGAGTGTGGAAGAAAGGTTGAATTGACGGAAGTGATAATACTTATAATTAATAGTAATAATCTCAAAATATTTAATGTGTCAGTTTGGCGAGGATGATCTCACTTTAACGTCAAGATTAATCTAACAACATGAGATATTTGAAATCTATTTTATTTTCAATATTTTTTTATCACTATGATTTTTTGTGCGCACAAGAATAAGAAAGTGAGATTCGTGTATACTGAAAGAAATAAAATTCAACATGTTTGAAAAGATATCAGAAATAAGCCTAGTTTGCTCCGTCTTCCTTGAAATAAAAATTCCACTGAAAATAAAAGAAACTAGACTAACTTTAATAGCAAAGGTTTCTCCAAACATCAAATTCAATACATTGCAATAATAAAATTTTGAACTGACAACTGAAATCAATCTTAACAATAAATATTTTTTTTTCCCATTAGAAGAATTCCTCAGACAAAACAAATTAAAATATCACAGGACTATGTCGATCTTCGTAAATAAAACTGATTATGCAGAATCCTAAAATAAATGAATAGCAGAGAGAAAACTGGCTCAAACATCCACAGAGATGCTTCACAATTTCATCAGTACACTTTCCGTATGGTAGAGAATAATACATATCTTTTCTGTTCTCTCTCACTCTCTCTCTCTCTCTGAATTTCTAACGAAATGGCCCTTGTTCCCATGCTCCTGAGACCGTCTACGAGCGGTGTCTTATTTTAAACGCAAATAAAAATGTACGAGGGGATGGGCAATATTCAGCCAGATCGCAACAAAATCAATGGGAAAAGCTTACACTCTGGAAAAGAGGAGAGGGAAAACAGTAATAAATATGAAAATCATGAGTGAAATAATTGATGAAGCATTAGGGAAGGAGAATATTTCAGCAAGTAGAATAACAGGAAATTCTCCGTAAAATGAGGATATATTTCAATATTATAGTTCCAGGTTTTCCCTTCTTACCAAAATCTTCTTATGACACAGAAGCCTCTTGGTACATCCTCTTCTTTTTGCACTTACCGCAAAAAGGTTTACGACTACAAGAGGAGCTTGGAAACTTTCAAGTACCTGTGCCAGAAATGACAATGATAATAGTGAAATTCCCTGTTAAACAGGTAAATCTGTATATATATATATATATATATATATGTATACACACACACACACACACACATATATATATATATATATATGTAGGGCGACCAAAACAACAACAACAACCATAACAACAATACTAATAGAAAATTATTGGTTAAAGAAGGAAATCTGTGTGCGTATATATATATATATATATATATATATATATATATATATATATATGATTATATATTCCTGTAGATATGGATTTCTTTTTTTAACACATTATTTCATTATTTTAATTGTAACTTCTGACACAGGTACTTATAGTTTCCAACTTCCTCAAATAGTAGTAATATACATTGTGTGTGTGTGTGTGTGTGTATATATATATATATATATATATATATATATATATATTTGCTAAGCTACAATCGCAGTTGGAAATGTAATATGGTCTAAGCCCAACAGGGAAAAATAGCCCAGTGAGGAAAGAGAAGTTTAATGACAATAATATTAAAATAATCTTTTCATATATAAACTATAAAAACATCAAACTAGTAAGAAGAAGAGAAACCAGCTAGAATAGTGTGCCCGAGAGTACTCTCAAGCAAGATCACTAATCCAAGACAGTGGAAGACCATGGTACAAGGAAAATAGTCCAGTGAGGAAAGGAAAGAAGGAAAAATAAAATACTTTGAGGGTAACAACATTGAAATAAATCTCTCCTACATAAAATGTAAAATCTTTAACAAAACAAGAGGAAGAAAAACAAGATAAAATAATGTGCCCGAGTGTACCCTCAAGCAAGAGAACTCTAACTCTACTATCCAAAACTAGAGAACAATGGTTTGATTTTGGAGTATCCTTCTCCTTGAAGAGCTTTATACCATAGCTAAAGAGTCTCTTCTTCCCTTGCCAAGAGGAAAGTGGTCACGGAACAATTACAATACAGTAACCCCTTGTGTGAAAAAGAATAGTTTGGTAATCTCAGTGTTGTAAGGTGTATGAGGATAGAGGAGAATATGTAAAGAATAGGCCGTACTATTCGGTGTGTGTGTGCTTGTGTTGGCATAGGGAAAATTAACTGTAACCAAAGAGTAGGTTCCAATGTAGTACTGTATGGCCAGTCAAAATACCCCATAACTCCCTAACTATATATATATATATATATATATATGTATATGTACACACATATATATATTTATATATATACACACACACACACACACACACACATATATATATATATATATATATTATATATATATATATATATATGTGTGTGTGTGTGTGCGTATGCGCGCTCGCAAGACCTGTTCGCTTTCTGGATGATTATAAAGTTTATCATATGAGTTGATAATGTCTCAGGTACAATTCTGTAATTCGAGGACGAGCAAGTCTTTATCGATGGTTTTGGCGATTTTTCCCTGTGGTAACCAAAAAATGTCAGCTGATTACGACATCAAGGCATAATATCCATCAAAAAACACCGCAACAGGATTCAGCAGTTCGAGATGAATCATACAGTGTTTATTGGGCCACGTTCACATTTAGCAATTGCAACAGATAACATAGTGAGTAAATGCTTGTTGAATTATGGTGATTTAATTGCGTTGTCGTTACGTTATACAGCAGCATGTGTTCCTTCATTGTAAGTCTGTCGTGCATATGGATTCCAACATTTAAATGCCAGGTGAACTCATTACCGAGCATATCCGTTTCAGTGGCAGACAGGAAAATCTACCTGTTCCAACCACGTTAGCATTCCTATTGCGGGATTTCTCTTGGAAGAACGTCGCAACCCATGGCACATCCCACGAGGTGCACTGCAACGTTACCATGACAATTCTTGGTGCGCTATGTAACGGATGGTGCATGTCTAAATTGCGAGTTGCGATGTGCACAATATAATTGCAACAAATAGTGACAACATTATGACGTTATATTGTAACGTCCCTGACTGGTGAACGCCAGACTGGGGTTCGCGTCCCGCTCAACCTCGTTAGTTTCTTTAGTCGCTGCAACCTCACCAACCTTGTGAGGTAAGGATTTGGGTTTGGGAGAGCCTATAGGTCTATCTGCCGAGTCATCAGCAGCCACTGCCTGGCCAGCCTGGTCCTCCTTGGTCCTATCTTAGGTGGAGAGGGGCCTTGGGCGCCGACCATATGTATATATGGTCAGTCTCTACAGTCTAGGGCATTGTCCTCCTTGCAAGGGCAATGTCACGATCCCTTGCTCCTTCCATTCATGAGCGGCCTTTAAGCCTTCAAACAAATGACAGTTGGCGCGGCTGGACAGGTTTTGAAACGATTAAAACATTTATCATCAGTTGTATTTATCTTAAGAATTATCTTGAATCGCAAATGTGAATGAGCTTTAACAATATACGTTGCGAGCACACCAAACGCATACAGAAGTACATTACCTCTTATTGTTTCCACAAGAAAGTGCTTGTAAGATTAAAATTATTTACCTCAGATTTTGCAGTTTTATTGATTACGGTATTACAGGCATATTCACATCCTTATATGCTCTCTCTCTCTCTCTCTCTCTCTCTCTCTCTCTCTCTCTCTCTCTCTCTCTATTGGTTAAACACGCTCATTTTAGGATATAAAAAGTATATTAGTTTGTTTAAACCGGCATAAAGTGGCTGTATTACATCTATGGAGTCATTAAAGAGAGAGAGAGAGAGAGAGAGAGAGAGAGAGAGAGAGAGAGAGAGAGAGAGAGCACATATATTTTAACATTCATTATTCACTAAACTTCCTCGGAATAGTATAAAGCATCACGCATATCTTGTTTCAAAAGAGCTAACTGTATAATCATAGGATGTTCCATTATATTCCCAAATGCCTTAAGCTCGAGTCCAACGGTTCAACTTGACAAAATATGAAAACTGTTCATAGGCATATGCGGAACATAAGACTTTGAATGACATTCAAGTTCTAATTCAGTTGTAAGTTCACAACAGGCTATTTTCAACTTGTGTTGGAAACAAGTAAAATATTCAAGAAAAAAAAAATGTTTTTATTTACATGTATAGTTTAGATCTCCCGGTTCACGATCCTTTGGGGCACATGACGTGTAAAGTACTTACTGCAAGAGCTTAAGAGTGAGCTAATGGGCTGAATAATATGAATTATTACCTACCATAAATAAACTCCGAAATATTGCAAAGAAAATAATGAAACTATAATAGATTTATTCGCCATAACTTGAGGTGCTTTTATAAAGCAATATTCCTTCATTCGATTAACCTAAATGATTAGAGAAATGCCTCGATCCAAGATACTCCTATCATTGTTCATACATCCATTCATATGCAGCGTAGGCTTTCATAGTCTGTTTAATTGTAGTAGTCGGTTTTTAAAAGGCTTTTTGACATGGTAGAGGGAGCCATTTCGTTCTCGACAGACCAAACTTTGAAAATTTCACAGATTTCTTAATATTTTAGAACAGTTGTTGAGTAAACGTCTATTTGCAAGAGGATGATATTTTGACGCAGAGAATGATATGTTTAACACAATTTCAATGGTATTTATCATCTGTATCAGTAGGTCAGCGCACCTATGCGAGGTCATTCATTCGGAAGGCTCAAACAAGGGATATAGATACATTCTGATGATAAATAAAAGAAAATTAACAATTGACATCGAATTAATCTACAGTCCAACTAATGAAATTGAACGCAATGGAGGTAAAATGAATAAAAACAAGGACTTTAAGAACAGTTCAATCAACCAAAATGAACATTTTCATACGATTAAATCAATTAAAAAACCAACCACTTCAGGATATTCAAAGTAAAGGAATGAATGCGTTCCAGCATAATAAATGAAGAGGAATCGGATGGTTCAGGAAATCGTAAGAAGGGAATTTAATAATCTTACGACTCAAGAGACGTTGATTACATAAACAAAGCAGAAGTAGCAGCAGTTTCTTGTTATCGTGATCATTTTAATTATAATCAAATTACCGAAAATTAAAAAGATTAACACGTATACACACGGGCGTGCGCGTACACGGACACAAATGCACGCAAAAGTTATAAATATATATATATATATATATATATGTGTGTGTGTGTGTGTGTGTATCTGTAAATAAATAAATATATATATATATATATATATATACATATATACATATATATATATATATATATATATGTATATATGTGTGTGCAAATAATTAAATATAAATATATATATATATATATATATATATATATTTATTTATTTATTTGCACACACATACATACATACATACATACATACATACACACACACACACACACACACACATATATATATATATATATATATATAGATATATATGTGTGTGTGCGCGTGTGTGTCTATGTATGTGAGTGAAAATATATAAATATATATATATAATTATACATATATATATATATATATATATAAATTATATATATATATATATATATATACAGTATACATACATATATATATATATATATATATATTGTATGGGTTGTAATTGTCCTTGGAATATAATTGTATTATTGTTAAATTACTGTTACAAAACATTAAGCTCTATATTTCCCAAGTTACCAACATCTTACGAACTTATGCAGTTATTGATGTATGTAGGCCCTATGCATGCGTTTAAAACTCGAGACCTGTTGAATAATTGTGGTTAGAATGAAAGAAATGTAATTTTCAAGAAAAAAAAAATAATTTTGTGGTATCCTATTCATTATATACAAGCATGTTACTGAACAATAATTCGTATATTTTCATATTCATTTTTCAGATGCAGAAGAAATTCTTACAGCTTCTACGTCAGGGGACTTTGAACGACTTGTCTCTAAGGAAAGAACAATAAAACACATAATATTGGGTAAAATTGTTGACATCGAAAAGAAAATGTTTTGATAAAGAAATAAAATCTGGTTTTGAAACAGGAAAAATATAATCTGTGCATAGTTATTAAAAAATGGCTTGGAGATAAACCTTCTGACAACGAAGATTTTACACATTTGGATTTGTGAAATAAAAGACTTTATCGTTTATATCTAACACGGTAAACATTATTAAATTTGGTACCAATCTTCACACAATCACATTTCTGCCACTTGATTAGACAATAGAAGTAATAAAGAGTAATTTCTAATAAAAATGTGTTTACTGATGATCTTTTTCTTGGTCCACTAAGTTGTCCACAGTAATCTTCATGGTCTGGCTGAGCCTTATCTGGTTCTATGTCAGGACCTAAGTTATCATGTCTCTCTAAAGCAATGTTGTGTAACACAGCTACAGCCATAACCTAGATTCAGGGATTATCATTCTGTAATATACATGTAGAAGATGGAGCCGAAATTTCCATCTCCCAATAATCTGCCCAATGACCACCCTTGCAGTAACTTTATAGACTAAATTCTAGAGATGATCTAGAGCAGCGTGTGCATACAAAAGAGGTGTCATTAACCTACTACATCCCTTAATCCATCCGCTATCCTTGACATCCCATATTTGGCTGTTCCTTAGTACTCGACAATCATGAACTGATCCAGGCCATTTACCTACATGTTAAGAAATCTTCCACGATCACATATAACTCGGGCATTAATAGAGTGATAACCTTTCCTATTAACAACGTCTACTTCATTCTCGGGGGAATTTAACATCCAAGCGTGTGCCGTTAATCAATCGAAGCCCAGGAAATCCTCGTAATTGGTAAAAGCCTTCCTTTATTTGTGGAAGTGTAATTACACAGAATATTAGTATCTCTGAGAATGCCTCGAAAAGCTATGGGTTGGGTCAATTGAAGGGAATCTCCTACAACCAGATGAAATGTTCCTGTTGTATGGTATTGAAGTGCAAATGAAAATTGTTGATATGGAAGGAGAGCACAGTATTTTCTTGCAGGGTGTTCTATATCGGATGGAATTAAGTCACTGACATTCATTATGCATTGCTGTGAAAATCCATATCTATTATGGAGCTAATCACTCAAATACGATTTATCTATATACTTGAACGAAAAAAATGAAAATGGATGTTTTTGTCCAAAAATGAAAGAAGGTAAAGCTTTCAATCCAATAAAGAAAAAAAATATTTTTCATCCCTAAAACAAAAAGAAACCTTTCTACCTCAATAAAAACTGAATTTCACTTTAGTGTAATGAATAACAAAAAGGTAAAATAAAAGGTTTCCACCCCACCTGACTCTGACATGATAGACACGAGAAAAGCATTGCCATGGGGAACGGTTAAGCGCAGACAGACGAGAAAAAAAAAAAAGTGGTGACGAAATTTAATAATTAATATCAAAGCTACTGGACTTGATGATTTTGAATTCCTGTTTTTATTCCAGGTCAGGAAAATAAATCCAGGCAAAAGTGTTTTTTGTGAAGAATTTAGTAAGATTTTAATTACATGAAGTGTGAAATGTTCTCGAGTAATCCGGTATAAAATTGATATATGAAAAGATAAGCAAACTCACACAGACATAAAAAACAGACACACACACACACACACATACACACACACACACACACATATATATATATATATATATATACACACATCATATGTATATCTCTTAGAGGAAATGGATCCAAAAGTGAAAAACGGATGAATAAAAAGATAAAACATATACACACACACAAATGAATTAAAACATAACCACACACACACACACACATATATATATATATATATATGTATATATATATATATATATATATACAGAGAGAGAGAGAGAGAGAGAGAGAGAGAGAGAGAGACTTTGACCAAATTTCAAAGACATATGACTGATGGTGAGGTAACTGTTCATATGAATAGCAAAATATTACAGCAAAATCTCTTCAGTATTCAGATGTCAAGTAAGCACCATCTAACAATAACTGATGTAAAACAGATCGGCAAAAAGTCAATACTGAAGATGAAAAAAAAAAAAAAAAAAAAATCGCTATAAAAACTTGGAATATATTTGCACTACAAGAGAACAAAAAATAAAAATACAATAAAATACGGATGTTCTACATTTATCAGAATTCATTGATCAAGCCTTTACTGCAGCAGTAAATATCCATCTATTGGAACGGGGTTATGCTGACATGTTTCAAAGAAGAAGAAGAGGAAGAAGAAGTTTAAAGGGGGTTAGACAAAGTAGAATCTTCTCAGGAAAGGTATACCATAATATCATTTGAAGGAAATCTCACCATTCGGTTTAAAAACAGTGGCTAAAATGAATCAAGACTGTGTGAAAGGTAGGAGAAAACAGATTATAATGCCGATAAATTGCCGGTGTGCACTAGAAGAAACAGAAAGGAGGGACATAAAAATTGTATAATTCCATCTTACTTTAATATGGATAGCTTAATGGAATTTGGAAAGGCTAACTCCCACTTATTCATGTGGAACACCAAAGGGCATTATTATTTGAACGAAATTAAACCACTGAAGGTCATTCTGTTCGAGTTAACGTTAAAATTAACAATTGTGATATACAATCCCTATTGTACCAACCGTGTGTCACACAATTGTACATAATTCCTATTGTATATATTATGCTTGTATGTGCGCTCTTCCCTCGCACTAAAAAGAACCTGAATGATCATGTCTCCGGTTTTGCTCTGAACTTTGTCTGTCCCTCGACCAGGTCATGTCTTGTTGCCTTGCCGTTTTGTATATAAAGAAGAGTGTTCCTTAATATATAACTCAGTCGTTTCCAACCTGCCTTTGACTTCACAACCCTTCTCCCTCCTTCGTCACACTATCGTTAACAGTGATTGAAAGCGTAGAAATTAGAATGAATAAAAATAAAACGTTACAAAAGAGCAAAGAATTAAGAGCATAACAGAAATGACATAAGTTTAGCTTCCTCGGCAAAATTAATTCAAGATATATATAAAAAAAATGCAAAAAATTATCACTAATAATATTCATCTTTGGAAAATGTTATTCGCCTCTAAATTGGGACAGGAGGAACACCTACCAATATTCAACCAAATATTAAAATTAAGAAAAAAAAAGATTGGCGTTGAGAGAGAGAGAGAGAGAGAGAGAGAGAGAGAGAGAGATTTTCTTTATGAATTTTGGCTATGTAACCGGCACTATAACGTAATTGTTAGAATAGTCTGGACAGCAAGACAGAAGGAAGGAATTGGGAATCGAGGTACAGAAGAAGGATATAAAGCAAATGACCCTAAGGGTTAAAGAACAACGGCAAATATCCTCAGGTAAAAGCTTCAGCTTACTATTTTGGGTGCACTGATGACACTAACCCCCTGAGAGAGAGAGAGAGAGAGAGAGAGAGAGAGAGAGAGAGAGATTTAGTTGAACGTGAATCAGGTAAAGCCTTCAACACTATTTGGGGTGCACTGACGACACTAAGAGAGAGAGAGAGAGAGAGAGAGAGAGAGAGAGAGAGAGATTCAGCTGAACGTGAATCAGGTAAAGCCGTCAGTGCACTATTTGGGGTGCACTGACGACACTAACCCCTTATGAGAGAGAGAGAGAGAGAGAGAGAGAGAGAGAGAGAGATATCAGTTGAACGTGGAAAAAAAGCTACAAATAAAGAGAAACAAAAATTCAATTGAAAGTAAAAAGATTCTACAAACTACAGAGAAAAAAAAATCCAGTTGAACGTGAAAAAAACCTACAAATTGCTTGAGTATCCGAAGAATTCCGAGAGCAAGGCTGGCCAGGGGAAGTCGAGGGGAAAATGGGACCAGAAGGAAGGGGAAGCAAACAATCCCAGAGGGGACTGAGCGGGGAGAAAAGGAATGGGCATGTTTAGGTACACTCCCCAGGGAGCCGGGATGGGATATTGCTCCGTGTAATGGACTAAAGGAGGATATCCTATAGAATAAAGGATTTCACAGGTGGGGCTACAATGGAACACCAACGTCTGAGCTGCAATAAAAGATTAAATGGCTAATGGCCAAAATGCCGGTGAGAAGAGAATAGCAAGACGTTCCATGGCTAGAATTTAATTATTAAAGTATTTAAGAGGGTCATTTTCCTTGGAAAAAATGAATGGGAAGAACGGAGAAAGGCTATCAGAGAATCATTTTCCTCCATGGAACCCAATAAAAAAGTATTTTTTCCTTTAACGGAATTTCGTTTTCGGCCTGATTAGTATGGCTTTCATTACAGAAGAAATTTCATTTAAATATGAGCATAATTGCACGTACCTTATAAAAAAATGATGCTTTGTCAACATATCATATATACAAACCTAATCATCATACGTACATATACACAATATGCATACATACATATATATATATATATATATATATATACACACACACTCATTATAGATGAATGCCAGTATTGCAATCAACTATTGGAGCATAGAATCAATATTCACATATCAACATTCAATGCTTGGAAACTTGAGAGTGGGAGACTAAAGTTAACATATGTATGTATGCATAGACATACATAAACATAACATACATATATTAGTATAAATGTGTATATATATATATATATATATATATATACTCGTATATACTGTAAGTGTGTGATGAGAGTAAAATAACGAACTTAACTTCAAGGGATAGAGGCATAGTAAAACAAACTTTAGGATTCCTATCAAATATTTTAGCATAATATTTCTAAGCCAATGTCCCTTTTTTTCCCTGCTGCGAGTCCCTTTTGCTCCTTACTACGAGTCACCACAGTTGACTAACCCCACAAACAAAAATAACTGATTAAGGTAAGAAAGGGAAAATCGGTTTTTTAGTCTAATGAATAAGTCCACTATATGCCTTTCGTTCAAACAGCACATCTGCTTAAAAATTATAAATGCAACTATAAAAGAAAGTAATGTATTAAACAAAGCTTTTGTAAATTAATATAATAGTTGGACAAAAAGACAGAAACAAGGACCAGAAGGAGAGTGAAGTATGTTAGCAGGGATGTTAAAAGTTATTTGGCAATTTTACAGAGGGGAATTTCTGTTGAAATAAAATCATCCTTTACGTTGAAAGAGTGATGGCCTTTCAACTAAAGATGTAATGCTCATTCGACAATGATATATTTCAAGAATATTTTACGCCGCCTATTACTTTTTCATTTTCGTAATTTACTGTGAAATGTTACACATAACATTGCTCCGTTTGTGGAAGCGCAATATATATAATTAAAAACACACACACACACACACACACATATATATATATATATATATATGTGTGTGTGTGTGTGTGTGTGTGTATACAGTATATACATATATATATTTACATATATATGTAAATATATATGTGTGTGCGTGTAAAGAGTGGAAGAGATTAACTGGAAGCGATGTAATCCTTATTTAAAAGATATATATATATATATATATATATATATATATCCATCCATATACCAAAGGCACTTCCCCCAATTTTGGGGGGTAGCCGACATCAACAAGAACAAAACAAAAAAGGGGACCTCTACTCTCTATGTTCCTCCAGCCTAACCAGGGACTCAGCCGAGTTCAGCTGGTACTGCTAGGGTGCCACAGCCCAACCTCCCACATTTCCACCACAGATGAAGCTTCATACTGCTGAGTCCCCTACTGCGTCTACCTCCGCGGTCATGTAAGGCACCGGAGGAAGCAGCAGGGCCTACCGGAACTGCGTCACAATCGCTCGCCATTCATTCCTATTTCTAGCACGCTCTCTTGCCTCTCTCACATCTATCCTCCTATCACCCAGAGCTTTCTTCACACCATCCATCCACCCAAACCTTGGCCTTCCTCTTGTACTTCTCCCATCAACTCTTGCATTCATCACCTTCTTTAGCAGACAGACATTCTCCATTCTCTCAACATGGCCAAACCACCTCAACACATTCATATCCACTCTAGTCGGTAACTCATTTCTTACACCCGTTCTCACCCTCACCACCTCGTTCCTGACCCTATCTACTCGAGATACACCAGCCATACTCCTCAGACACTTCATCTCAAACACATTCAATTTCTGTCTCTCCATCACTTTCATTCCCCACAACTCCGATCCATACATCACAGTTGGTACAATCACTTTCTCATATAGAACTCTCTTTACATTCATTCCCAACCCTCTACTTTTTACTACTCCCTTAACTGCCCCCAACACTTTGAAACCTTCATTCCCTCTCTGACGTACATCTGCTTCCACTCCACCATTTGCTGCAACAACAGACCCCAAGTACTTAAACTGATCCACCTCCTCAAGTAACTCTCCATTCAACATGACATTCAACCTTGCACCACCTTCCCTTCTCGTACATCTCATAACCTTACTCTTACCCACATTAACTCTCAACTTCCTTCTCTCACACACCCTTCCAAATTCTGTCACTAGTCGGTCAAGCTTCTCTTCTGTGTCTGCTACCAGTACAGTATCATCCGCAAACAACAACTGATTTACCTCCCATTCATGATCATTTTCGTCTACCAGTTTTAATCCTCGTCCAAGCACTCAAGCATTCACCTCTCTCACCACTCCATCAACATACAAGTAAAACAACCACGGCGACATCACACATCCCTGTCTCAGCCCCACTCTCACCGGAAACCAATCGCTCACTTCATTTCCTATTCTAAAACATGCTTTACTACCTTTGTAGAAACTTTTCACTGCTTGCAAAAACCTTCCACCAACTCCATATAACCTCATCACATTCCACATTGCTTACCTATATATATATATATATATATATGTGTGTATATATATATATATATATATGTGTGTGTATATATATATATATATATATAAAGAGAGAGAGAGAGAGAGAGAGAGAGAGAGAGAGAGAGATTAACTAAAAGCGATGTAATTTATTTATATATATATATATATATATGTGTGTGTGTGTGTGTGTATATGTATATATATATATATATATGCGTTTATTTCCGTTAGTATCAGTTGATATGTGAATCTAAATCCACTAAGGGAATAAAAATAAATAATTTTTACATTTCGAACCTAAAAACAAGATAATCTTGTTCCCACAATATTCAACCCTTAAATCGTATTTGCAAGGTAAAGGTGACTTGCATATAATACAAATCAATAAGACTTCTGTTTTGTTCCAGCATTTGAAATTGTATTAATTTCCACTTCAATTACAAATTATGCTTTAATAAAATTGGTTGACTTTTTTAATCGATAACCTTTATTGTTGATATTAATGTCAGATACAAGTTAAATTTCAGTTTAACTTTATGTATTAGTTTGAAATCGCAGATACTTAATGATCATTCTTCATTAAAGCTTGACACAATAATTAAATAATACACAATTATCAGGAGAACCTATCTTTCTCATTCAAATAATCATAACGATGAATTTAAATTAGAGTTATAATTCCAATCACTTGAGTCTTATTTAAATATCTTCTAATGTAATGATTTACTTTTCATACTAATGCGTTTATACGAGTTTCAAATTCCATTTTACTATGTAATAAATATTCTATAATATTGACGTAACTGTAATATCTAAATCATGTCAAATATTATATTTCTGTGTTTATTATTGGAGAAATGTTTCAGAAAGCCATTACATTTCAGAAATATACAGCAAAAAATAAGAAGAAAATAAAATTAATCGTGTATATTAGTCTACGCAGTATAATCATATTATTTCACTAACAGTTGAGTTGTATCACTGTAGGAAAAAATTAATATTAAAATAGCTTTATTCATTCCATAACATTCTTCTGTAACGATTAACCTTTTGAAACCTTTTAATTAATCAATCGACATCAAACGCTAAACGCCTGACTGCTTTATAAATAAGCTGCTGTCTAAATTAATCTGGAGTGTGTCATTATTATTCAGTTTCCCAAAAAGTATAGATAATAATGGTTTTCATTTCTATAATAGAAAACATTAAAAGATATAAGGTATTCCTGGTTTAATTATTCATAGTTGTTACAAATAAACTTGGAATAATATCTTAAAAAGGAATCAATACTCATATATTTTTAAGCTATTGCATTATCGATATACGTAGAATCGCAAATGTCATCTTACGAATCGTTAGAAATGAAAATTTCTAGTCGATCCTCTGATTTTATTTTTATATAATGTATAAAATTAGAATTTCAGCATCAATATGAATTTATAATCGAAACGTACCTTCACAATTAATTGTTAATATTTTCAAGTGGGTTTTCATTTGTCATATGATTTTAGGCAAGCATTTTGGTTGCTAAATTCTACACAATAATACAGCGTTGAATATCGCCAACAATTATATAAGAGATGAAGACTAAGGAAATTTATATTCAATAAAGATAAAAAAAATTTCTTTAAATATTAAACTGCTAAAACTCATGGTTATTTTCGTATCCTGATAACTTTTCTTCTCTTTCATTTCAAAGTAAATTATATTCCTAGTGACCTACATACTCGAACAGTAAAGATATTTCCTCTTTAATAAATGAGTTAGACGTAAATTCTTATAATTCTATGGTGCACTGTATTAAAAAAACTGCTATTTAACAAATGAAAGGTTTCTTTATGTGTTTTATATGTCATGACTACATACGACTGGAAAGGCCATTTGTCGTAGAATTGAATGGTGCAAAACTTCGTATGTATTACTTGATTTTGGGTAAATATTTGCATTCGGCCAATTATTTACCTTTTTCTCCATAACACCTGATTGGGTATCCCTATATAAAAAATAACGTTACACAGACGCATAAAACAAAACATTAACCAAGAAATTTGCAATATTATTGCAAATACTTTTTCAGCTTTCTTTTTACATTTTCTCCTACTTTTGACGTTATTTCGCTACTTTGAATAATTTCCAATAATCCATAACTATTCAGCCTTATGAAAATCACAATTAATTTTTCATAGCCAGATCAAAGATAAATATTTCTTAACGCAAAGGGTACTAACGAGAGATTGCTGTACTTTGGTCAAAATGTTATACAGACAAGTGCATATAAATATTTGCTAATGACCTTTTCCATTTTGAAGAAGGGAGCGAGATACGGGTATTGAAAGCATTAATTTGCCCCAGTCTTCACAGGCTGATAACAAAAGGCTATTTGGTTGCCATTCTCAACGAGATTAACAGGATGGTGTTAAGTAGGATGAGATTCGTGGACCTAGCAGACTTGAGTTGAACACTAAACCATTTAGCAATGGTTCCCAAATCGATCAAGTATGCAGTATTAATTGAGCTAATTAAAAAAAATCATATATGAGAGCTCTTCTCTAAAATAATTGACGATGTATAATGTCATTATGGTATAGTGGTCGGTTCCACCAACAGTAGGACCACAAAAAAAAAAAAAAAAAAAAAATATATATATATATATATATATATACTGTACATATATATATAAATATATATATATATATTCATATATATATATATATATATATATACAGTATATATATATATATATATATACTGTACATATATATATAAATATATATATATATATTCATATATATATATATATATATATACAGTATATATATATATATATATATATACATATATATATATATATATATATATACTTACAAATCATAGACAAAAAACGAGAAAAGTAAAAAGAGTCTTACAATGTTCCGGAACGTCAGTACTCCCTTTATTATTGACTGGCCCTATAGCAATTATTGATAAGTGGTCCGGAGAAGTTAAAAGTTTCACTGAATAGCTGAGTAAGGTGCCAGTAACTTTTCCAGCTGATATAATTTATATATGTAAATGAGACTTGTCACACATGCTTAGGTGACTATCGTACTCTCGCATACATCATGAACGGATTGTGTGATTTCTTTTAATTATAAATAATCAGGGACAAAAATATACTTAATCTTTCCCCCCTTTTAGTTACACCTTCTTTTGCATAATTAGGAACACTCGACATTCACGAAATTGGTACAAAAGGCTATCGAATATCGGTACTAGAAAAGATACTACAATGGTACCTTTGTACGGCCGTCATAAAAGAATTTTATAATACTTAATCATTGACTTCCTAAACGCTTTAATCATGCAACTCGATACACCCAAACATTGTTAAATACATTAGGGTTATGTAGTATACAAGAACATCACTAATAAATAATGATATTAAATATTGGATTCTAAAGGAACATGAACATTTTATCTAGATATAATATTTCTGAGGAAAAAAATAATTCAAAGAAAGAAAAGAACTAT
>NC_090762.1:45043963-45048963 GCF_036898095.1 Palaemon carinicauda | reverse complement strand
GAGGTGAGTAGGTGGCAGTGGAGGAATTACTCAAATCATATGGAGGTTGAGTAGGTGGCAGTGGAGGAATTACTCAAATCATATGGAGGTTGAGTAGGTGGCAGTGGAGGAATTACTCAAATCATATGGAGGTTGAGTAGGTGGCAGTGGAGGAATTACTCAAATCATATGGAGGTTGAGTAGGTGGCAGTGGAGGAATTATTCAAATCATATGGAGGTTGAGTAGGTGGCAGTGGAGGAATTATTCAAATCATATGGAGGTTGAGTAGGTGGCAGTGGAGGAATTACTCAAATCATATGGAGGTTGAGTAGGTGGCAGTGGAGGAATTATTCAAATCATATGGAGGTTGAGTAGGTGGCAGTGGAGGAATTAGATTGATATTGCACGAGGACAGAGAAGTAAAAACACACCCTTTCAAGCTAAGGTAATTTGGATATTTTAAATCGCTTATGTGGAATATATGTGAAAATATTCTTCCACGGCCAAACTATCCTATACAGTAAAGAAGAAATGCGTCTGGTTGGTCTAAAAATAAGTTATTAGTACTTCAATTGTTTATACTATTCTTTAATATGAATTATGGTAATTAGAACGGATTATTTAATTAATTCTTTTTTTTTTTTCATTACAGATTATGAGAAAAACTAATTATAGAGAGACCGCTTCAGCAGGTTGACTAATATATATTAAACACATCCTACAAGCATTAGTGAATATATATATATATATATATATATATATATAAAGCGCGCGCGCGCGCGAGAGAGAGAGAGAGAGAGAGAGAGAGAGAGAGAGAGAGAGAGAGAGAGGTTAGCTTAACACCTCGTTAGTAATTCCTTAAGGGCAATGCATACACTTCACGAAAGAATTCCAATCTACAATACATTCTTCAGTAGCATCTCTTGGCAAATGTACATTTACAAACGGTCACCATGAAACTCATCACATATGTGGGCATTAGGATACGCTGTGGAGTTTCACCTATGGTATTTCATGTATTAGTATCATATAGCACATTCTAGATTTCAACTAATCACCTGCCCCCCCGCCCCTGTAATGCGTCACATTTTTAGACCTAACAACATGCTAGTACGGCGGATTAAATATTTGTACACTAAGAATAGTTTTGTACTTTCACAATATAACATTTCACAGATATGCATCACATTAATCGCTGTGGATATTCACTCTAAAATGAGTTATATATTGACCTTTGGGCCCTTGGATAACCTTCTTATGAAGAATGTTTAATTTTCCGAAATATGAAAAACAATTGATTTAGATATAAAAAATAAAATATAAAGCCCCTATATACGACAAATAAACAAAAAAAGTAATTGAACAAAAAAGTTGAACTAAGGTCTCTATTTCTTTTATAGATTCCGTTGATAATTGATTTCATTGCGATGAATCTGAAGCAAAGTGTTTGTTAATTCAGAGTGCTTTATCAATATTACAAAACTTTCCATCATTATAAATATGAAATACAGTAATACCTCCATTTACCCGTGATTCAGAATACGAGCACATAAGTTTACGAGCACAGAATTTCCAACTGGAATGTATCTTTAGGGAGTGAAAATTTCTTAACATATTTGCATTTTTTTGTGGAAAAATGCGATGTGCAGAAAAAAACCTAGATTAGCATAAGATGTGCAGAAAAAACTAGACGCACGTGATGTGCAGAAAAAAATAGACTAGATTACGATGATTGACTTATTGATTATTAGGTATTATCTGGCATCGTAAAGGCAATGGTCATTAGTGCCAACAAATTTAGTCAGCAATAATTGCATATTTCCTATTCAAAATCTTGATTAAATCTTAAAACTTAAAAAGGCAATCCATATTGCATTCATGTCCTAAAATGTTTGATTGCATGTAGATACCCCTGCTATCTGTCAATTATGAAAATGACGCAACCTCACAGTGAAGTAACTTGTACACTTAACTAAAATATTCTCCACAGTCAATGGCACCAGGCAATCTTCACAGACTGGCTGATGTTCTCCACTCATCAAAATGCTGTACGTTATTCTGGTGTGACCAATTCTCATTCGGCACAAAACCACTTCTCTAGACTAGCATACAATGTGCAGAAAAAAAAAGTTACACAGTACCCACACGTCACACATGTAAAGTTCACATGATATCTACGTCATTTTCTTTCAACTTTGCTCGTATCCTCCCATTATTATCATTTGCATTGCTCTTCGAGTTGTGATTAGTTAACCTTCTAAGGCTTTAGTAAGGCTCTCCAAGTTTCTGATGCATATATATATATATATATATATACATATATATATATATATATATATATATATGTATGTATGTATGTATGTATGTATGTATATATGACATCTTTCCTTAATGAAGTAAATTAAAATATATTGATGTTATCCATAATTGGCATAAAAAGAATCCAATAATTTTTTTTTTATAAAGCTTCAAAAGCCGTTCATGAATGGGAGAGGTAAGGGACTGTGACATTGCTCTATTGAACAGGACAATGACCTAGAGACTGACCATATATAGATATGAGCAGCACCCAAGCCCCTCTCCACCAAAGCTAGAAACAAGGAGGGCCAGGCAATGGCTGCGGATGACTCAGCAGAAAGACCTTTAGGCTTTCCCAAACGCCCCTCGGTAGCTCAAAAGGATGGTGAGGTGGCAGCAACCAAAGACACTAACGAGTTACAGCAGGACTCGAACCCCATTCAGGGATGTTACCACATCGGCCACCATAACCAACCGTTATCCCTACATTAAGGGATCGGTTGCCTGATTCGCCCTCTCCAATACCTTTTATCAAAGTCAACTTTTAAACCAAACTGCTTCTCTCCATATCATCCTTCACCTTATTGCGCCATCTAATTCTCTCCCTCTCTCATGATCTTCTCCCACTAACAGGTTCCTTCCAAGCCCTCCTCACTGCCTCTCCACCATACATCGTTAACACGTGTCCACACTATCTCAGTCGTGACACTCTTATCATCTCTGAAATATTCACTAACCTGCCATTTTTCTTATTTCAGCATTTTCAAATTTTTCAAGCAGTGATGGTCCCATAATCCACCTCAGCATAATCATCTCTGTTTTATCAAGCTTTGCTTCCTCTTTTCGTCTTAAAGTCCAAGTTTCTGATCCATACATCAACACTGGTCTTATTACTATGCTATAAATCTTGACTTAGCTTGATTGGTATTTCCTTATCACATGCTACTCAGCTACCTCCCTCCACTTTCCCCATCATCCTCCCTGATTTTTAGTAGATCCCAAGTATCTAATTGTTCTACCTGTTTTTACTCCGCCTCTACTTTCATGTATGGCTCTTCTGTCCTTACCTCACTTACTGCTCACCACAGTTTTAGTCTTACCCACATTTCCCCTCAAGCCAACCCTTTCCAGTCTCTTGCCACTCTACAACCCTTCTCTGTAATTGTTCCTCATTTTCAGCAATAATTATCATTAAATCATCTGCATATAGCAAATCCCACAACTCTTTATTTCTGATCTCTTCACTTAACACATTCAAGAAGAGCACAAATAGAAATGGGCTTAATGCTGGCCCCTGGTGTAATCCAGCACTAACTTTAAAGGTTTCTGTTTCTGCAATGGCTGTTATTACTTTTGTCCTTGTTCTTTTGTATATCACCTCTACCATTCTATACAACTTCTCCGGGACTTTCCTCTTCCTCAAGCACCAAAACATCACTTCTCTTGGCATTCTATCATAAGCCTTCTCTACACTCCTAAAAAGCACAGAAGAGCTTTTAGTTTCCCTCTGGTCTCTTTTCTTGTAACTGCGTTACTATAGAGATGGCAACCACAATCCTCACCCCACCCCCTTAATGATTCCATACTGCTGTTTCCCAATTTTTACAATCTCTCAATCTTTCTTCTAGTATCCTCTCAAAAACATTAAAACCATGCCCTTTTAGTTTAATTCCATCGTAGTTACTATTTTCCATAATCTCACCTTCCTGCTTAAATATAGATGCCATTATACTCTCTTCCCAGACTTTAGGCATTATCTACTCATCCATATTGCTCTCAATAAATCCAGTATTTATTCTTTACCCTCTGTAGCTAGTGTCTTGAATATTTCAATTTGAAACTCTGATGGGCCTGGTGCTTTATCATACTTCATTTTAATCAATGCTCGCTTCATTTTTGTAATCCCTACCTCCTCTTTCTCATTTTCAGCATTCAATAGTTGCTCATATCCTAATATCAATCTCCTCCTGATGTAACATCATCCCTATGAAATATATTTCCATCTCTATCCGTGATGACTACCAGTTGTCCCTTGCCCCAAATCCTATCCTTGCCTTTTCCTCAAGTTTGGAATTCAGAATTTATGTTATTTGTTCTTAAAATGAATTAATAGTTTGTAAAACCAACCGTGAATATATATATATATATATATATATATATATATATACACATATATATACATATATATATGTGTGTTGTAAATTGTGCTTTATTAAACGTATTCTTAAACAGATTCTGAAGCCCTTCTATGTCAGCTGTCAGATATGTCCCGTTCATTAACGAACGATTTATAATATATTTTTCACATGCAAAATAATTACTACAAATCCCCACTGAAAGACATCTTTGGGATACTCAAAAATCTAAATGAAATTCATGCGACATGAATTTCATAATTCCGTTTTATGAAATTACATGATTGACATTAACGTTAACTCTTGGGATTCAATTAAATATATGTTCAGTTGCCAAAGGCTGGAATTCAATCATTGCTAAGTTAACACGTAGCAGATACATACGTAGCGATAGTGTAAAGTGTTTGAGGTCTTCCGTGAAATTCGTGTTCTACTGACGGAAAAAAAAATAGCCCACACAATTGTTATTCAAAAGGATCAAATGGAATGATTGCCTTTTGAAACAATGTACTAAGACCTAGAATAATGAATTTACATTATAATGCTCTTTTAACACTCCACGAACCAATTTATAATTTTTTAACAAG
>NC_090762.1:45031463-45038963 GCF_036898095.1 Palaemon carinicauda | reverse complement strand
GACCTTAATCATAATGAACACCCAAACCGATTCGACCTCAATGTTAAGATAATATAAAGCCCAATTTGATTTGAACACTGCTAAGACAATAGAACTCCCAAGTTTTCAGTCACCTTAATGATATACAATAAAACAGTTTTTGAAATGTTCAAAAGGTATCATGAAGATTATTCCACAAGTCTAAACGTTTGGTTCTGTAATTGCAAGAAACCCCACTTAGATGAATCCTTCGATAATTGAAGCAATTAAGGCAACCCGCCAACTGTCCGTCAATGGGTTACTTTGCCTTAAATGCTTCGATAAACAGACGAAATTTGCAATCGCTCTAATTCTAAAACCAGCTTACCCACTCAACAGCCAAGGTTTCCAAAAGCTAAAGATAAGTTCCACTTGCAGAACACACTCCACAGAGAGAGAGAGAGAGAGAGAGAGAGAGAGAGAGAGAGATAACAATATAAATCAAGTAACTCCTATGCTGCAAATACATGAGAGAGAGAGAGAGAGAGAGAGAGAGAGAGAGAGAGAGTCGGGAAGAGTAAAAACTACATAAAATACGTAGAACTCGATTACTACTGTCACAAGAGCTCTCTTTTCAACCTCGCTCTTTCTCAATAATTAAGATCTCCTGACCAATTACCATCCCATTTCAGAAAACTCTCTCTCTCTCTCTCTCTCTCTCTCTCTCTCTCTCTCTCTCTCTCATAAACACACAGAAGTAATTACTAATTAATGGAAGAACCTCCGTACAGAGAACTCCCACAATGTCGGTGGGTTCATATAGCTCTCTCTCTCTCTCTCTCTCTCTCTCTCTCTCTCTCTCTCTCTCTTTCTAAGGATGTGACCTGGAAAAACAATTTTTTTAATGAGGTGCATTTTCACAGACTCCCAGGGTTGCCCTTTCAACTCCGAAAAGTTTCCTAATAACTGATAGGTTAAAATTATTTTGTCACCAATCACCAAGTAGGAAACTTTTCGGAGCTAAAAGGGTACCCATGCGAATCACTGCAAATGCGTCTCATTAAAAAAGTCTAATAGCACAGATCACATTCACACTCTCGAAGAATCAACACACAACCCTATCAATTTTGTAAGATATTCGATACAAAATTTGATTATATAATTATAAAAGAGATATGTGACTTGATGTCATCGCCCTAAAGAGTTCAATACAAACCCACCCCCACCCCAATCCTCGACCCGACCCAATCATGACCATATGATGGTCAATGAAATAGAATATGATGCACTAAATAAATCATGAGAGAGAGAGAGAGAGAGAGAGAGAGAGAGAGAGAGAGAGAGAGATTTTTTCTTAATGGCCTGTCTGTTGGGACATATTCCTTAGGGCCATTTATACTGTAGTAATTAGTGGCGGGCGAGAGGGACAATGAGCTTGACAAGGTTAGCAATCCATTTTCCATAGAATTCAAATCATATTTTATTCTTACTACTTGCTAATGTTATTTATTGGTGAGGGATTTTCTTTTCATTAATTTGAGTAATCTTGATGAACCAACGTCAATTTTGTGAAGGGGAAAGTTTTCAGTTAACTTAGAGAGAGAGAGAGAGAGAGAGAGAGAGAGAGAGAGAGAGAGAGATTAAATAGCAACTAGATATCCCCACCAACTAATATATTCTAAGAATCTAAAGCACCCAGTTAAACATACAGGAATAGTTGCCAATTCGACCTTCGAGGAGGGAAATAGGCCAGCCTAAATCTCACGGACGCCATTGTAGCAGAGGAAAGCAAACGTATATGTAAATACCGGAACAATGCCATTATCAACCGAATCACCTAAGTTTGGCCTGGGCCATTGTCATTACTTGCATTCTAAGATTATCGTTAAGGCTTTTGAGGTGGAGGGGAGGAGGGTAATAGAACGTTGCTGGCCCCTTCTACTGCTTTCTAAATCTCATTCTTCGAAGGAGTCGGAGAGTTTAGGCCTGATAATCTTTCCAATGACCTTCTTTATAAGGCCATTCATTGAATTATCTAGTCCTATTTGTCGTCATTAGTACTATTTATATTAAAAATGTTCATACGTGTGTTAAGATAATTATTATAAATGTTGAGAAAGGCTTCAATTATCATCATAATTGTTTTTATTATAACCCACAAGCCTGCAATAGTAGTAGGTTATAAGACATGTTTTCAATAAGTATCTACATCTACAACCTTCCGCTTATCATAAGACATTTCATAAAAGTACTAGTACTATACTGTTATTATCGTTATAATAATTATTCTCATAATATATTCTTTAATTAATTATAATACCCAGCCCGATAACACATGATGTTGCCTCCCTTATGTACGAACCTCTAGAGATTGATAATGAATATACATACTTAAGACAGACTGTATGTGTTTCCCAAGAAACAAGACCGAAACTAAAAGAAGGATAATCATGCGATGGAGAGCATTTGGTAAACAAATGGGATTATGAAAATTAAAATTACACTTTCTCTGAAAATAAAATTATTCAACGAGATGTTTTACCAGTAGTATGCATCAGAAACTAGGAGCCTTAGTAAATCATTAGAACATGAGCTAGTTACAACTCAAAGAGCTATGGAAAGAATGGGTAATTGTGTGCGTATATAAATCTATGCGCCTGTGTATTATAGCCACGAAAGGAAAATTCAATGAGAAGACGTGATTGGAGTTAGCACCTTCGGCTTACTTATGACATCATCGGACCCAAAGAGAGTAAAATTCAAGGAAAATCGTATTTATAAAGGAAACGGGATCCCAAATTTGTCAGTTTCTTGATGGTCTCAGATCAGCCACTTTTATGAAAAGAAGATAATACAGGGTTAATGGAAAACAGGCCATGGCTTAGATTTAAATTTTGATCTTCGGTTCTGGTAATTAAAAATGGTTAAATTAAAATATTGCTATTTGGATCTTGTAGTTAAAAAGGGATAAATCTAATTTTTCATCTTAAATTCAGGTGATTAAAAAAGGTTACATGTAAATTCTGATATTAGGTTAGGGTCGTTAAAAAGAATGAAATTTTATTTTCTTATCTTAGGTTCAGTTAATTAAAAAGAATTACAATATATATTTACGTAAAGCCATTAATGATCCCTTTGCGTCAATAAGCGTAGGAGGAGATGATGATGATGATGAGAATGAGGATAATGATGATGAAAGCCATTAGTATGGATTGCTGTCCGGCCAAATATTATTAATGTATCCCCTAGAGACGGCCATTTTATGATACACGGTTTTTACAGATATTATTGTCATTTCGAGAGCTATTCTTAATCGGCATGTTTTCAAAATTGTATTGTATCGCCAAGTTGATGATATTCTGGATATGATCAAAGAAAATTTAAACATTTGTGGTTTTTCATCTATTATTAATTCATTGGTTCTTTCTATAATGGAATAAAATATCAATATACTGTTATTAGACGCTTTTATTTTTAGACAGGAAAATAAACAAATATTTCTTATATCTCGAAAGCCAACCAATAACTTGTCATATATAAATTTCTACTCAGGCTATTCTAATGATCTAAAGCATTCCGTATTTTCTCCTATGTCCCTTGACCACTAAGACCATACAGTCCATAGTACATATAAGATAATTTTACTAAAATTGAAGGAATTGCCACTAATCTTTTCTACCCCTAGTATTGTTTTTAAAGACAAATACATGGATAAAGCTAGGTGGAAAAATATTGATAGCCCTTGATATACTTTGTTTAATATATCACATACGCTTTTGGATGACATACCATTTATGAAAAAAAAATATATATAATGGTAATGATAAAATACAGTCGCACATTATAAAGGCGTTAATTTGTAATAACTTTCAAACTGACAAAAGCTGTATTAAATAGTATTCATTGTTCAAAATGTAATTTACTTTATGTCAACAAAACATCTAAAGACAAATCTGTAAGAACCATACAACATAAGAAGACTGTATCCAGAGGTTATGTTAATAATACTTTGGTTGTCCATTGACTGAACTCAGGTCACAGAATCAGTTAATTTGAAGGCTGAGACAATACTCTTTATTGCTGACTTCACACAATCGTCTTTGATTACCTAACAAAATATAAATCCAAGAACATTTTATTTTTCCAATAATCTTGCATTTTCTGGGATCATCAAGAAACTTAAAAACATAGAGATCCCTTTTCCGGCATAAATATAACTTCAATGATATTTTTGAAGGTGAAAGTACCGTTTTAACCTTTCCTTTGGGGCTTTCATATACTTAATGCTTATACTGTATATATATATATATATATATATATATCAAAGAGTTATAGACGAACCTCTGAAGTGTGTTATTGAATATACAAACTTAGGACAGACATTAAGTGTTTCCCAAGACGCGAGAGCGAAATTTAAAGAAGGATAAGCATAGAATGATGAGGTTATGAAAAGTAAAATTCCATGCTCTCTAAAAAGAAATGTATTAAATGAGATGGTTCGACCAGTATTAAATTATGCTTTAGACAACTTGAAGCCTTAATAACGTCATAGAACATAGGCTAGTTACAACTCACAAAGCTATGGAAAGACTAATGATTGGGAGACCACTAAGACAGAAAAAGTGCAACATGGATACGAAAGCAAATTAAAGGAGAGGATATTCTAACAACATATAAGAATAAGAAATGGACATGGGCAGGACATATAATGAGAATGAAAGACAGTAGATGGACATTATGAATAACAAAATGGATCCACAGAGATTTTAAAAGAAGCAGGGGAAGGAAGTGCAGACGATGTATTGAAGAACTAAGAAAGTTTGCGGGTGTGGACTTGCACAGAAAGACAATAAACAGACACAAGTGGAAGGACATGTCTGAGGCCTTTGTTCTGCAGTGGACTAACGGCTGATATATATATAATATATATATATATATCAACAAAAAAACTTGTTCTTTATCATAAAGGAGAGATATATAAAATAATTTTAAGATGCTCTCCATTCACAAAGAACTAAAATTTTCTACTGAACTACCAATCAAATTTTCCGTTGTTACAGCAACATTTTATTAATCAGGCTGAGTCTGCCGACGATTAATCCGTGACTTTCATCTAATATGATCGCTGACATAAGTGTTATTGCAATAGCTGTTGTGTTTTTGTTGACACAATTATCATTATCATTTTATATCCATGCTGAAATCACTTTGTATTAACGTTTTGATAACTAATTTTATTACTATTATATCCAATTAACAACACAGATCTCTAATTGCTATTTTCATTAGCAATATTTCATGCAATGCAAATAATGTTATAATTTGTAGCGTCCTCATGATCATAACAATAGTTAATACTAATACTATAGATAGAATAATTAAAAAATACGTATATATGTACAGTATAAATCTTCATATTCTATGTTAAATAGATAGATAAATAGATAGATATATCTGATTTTCCTTACCAAATGTACCAAAGAGTAATTTTAAGTACCTTTCTTGACCAAGGTGAAAAGCTCAAATTTCCTCATCGTTAAACACGAATGCATGCTTGAATGCAAATCTTCAGCTAAAATTACAAGTGTAATTTGAAACTGCATCAATGATTGGATGTGCGCGTGCATTTTCTTATCCCCCTAGCGAGAGAGAGCAGACAAGCGAATCTCTGTCGCAATTGTTTTTTTTTTCACGTAACCTGATAAATATTGAGGCGTTTGAGAGGTATCTCTCAGTATCCACCAACTTTGTTGGATAAGAGATTTAGTATAGGGGTAGAATCTGCCACCCCCCCCCCCCTCTCCTCCTCCTCCTCCCATGATCGAGTGTGCCTACGTAGGTGCGTAAAGTAAGTACAAGCGAAGAGGTTTACGATTGAGTGTTCGTATGTAAGTGCTTAAATGTAAACTAGAACATTGTTGTGTTCGCTCAAAGTTCAAGAAGACTGTGTTGAATCGAGAAGGGAAAGTGTTGGCTCCACTAATTATTTTATTAAACGCTAATTTCTCTCTTATAAAGGTATGCACTTGTCTTAGTTATGATGTACATATTTCATTACGTTTAATGATGTTCATTTGTGGTTATCTCTTAAAATAAGAGAAAACTGTAAAGCAATGTTATTCAGGATAGGGGTAGAATCTGCCATCCCTTCCCCATCCCATCCCAAAGTAGGGTCGTGACAATAAAAGTCGAGATATATCTATTGTTTCACGATATTGCTGCACCCGGGTTCAATTACAAAGCCATAAATTGGGTTTAGCGAGATCCCAATTGTTATAAGATAAACTGAATCAAAGATTTCGCCATAAAAATTTGCCTGTAATGCTCACTTCTCTAATGATTATTTGCAGAATAAGTTTCTTTATATTGCTTTCGTACCTAATGATTCTTTACTCAAGACAGTTTATTTACATTCGATTAGTTATAGAATTCAGATTCATAGATTTTCCCTTTCTTAACTACTAGTTATAAAAAGATGGATTATGTGAAAATTTCCTTCCTATTACTGATTGTTTACAGAATGCTATTTTATTAAATTTTAACATGGCTTTCATAACAACTTATGAAATAAGGACTTCACTAATAACATTTCGATTCTTCAGCAATATTCCTCAATAATAATGTTTTATACAATGCATGATTCCTTTACATATAATTCTATTCTAATCTTCACTGATTGATTGATTGATTTAAAATTCTCTGGTTTCCTGACATCGAAGGTCATTGACACCGAGTTCCATTTATGACAATACAATAAAGAATTCATCTTACATAAGCTGAAGGTCAGACGTGAATATATGTGGATCATAGGGAATACAACATAACGGAATAAGATTACTGTTAATAGTAATTTTCCTAATCATAAACAAACTCACGCTTACACACACACACACACACACACACATATATATATATATATATATATATACTGTATATATATATATACAGTATATATATATATATATATATACAGTATATACATATATATATATATAATATATATATATATATACACACACACACACACACATATATATATATATATACAGTATATACATACATATATATATATATATATATACACACACACATATGAACTCGTGTGTGTGTTCTTTAAATGCAATATTTTCTGTATAAAACGTAAATTACTATCATTCGAATTTAGTATGAAAGTTTTGGAACACGCAATATTCTCTCTCTCTCTCTCTCTCTCTCTCTCTCTCTCTCTCTCTCTCTCTCTCAAACAAACAAAGACGTCATTATATATCCTTTAAAATTGCACTAAAATCTCATATACACAAATATCCAGACAGACACACACAATCTTGCACGGTTTACATATACGAATTTGAGTGTTGTTTTGTTTATCTTTCATTTCAGTATGTGTCTCATGCACTCTCTTTTAGCCCAGCATAAAGGCCTTTACTGCAGATGGTAAAATAACATCCAGGTATAATGTTACTGCGCAAACTTTAATAACGAGAGAGAGAGAGAGAGAGAGAGAGAGAGAGAGAGAGAGAGAGAGAGAGAAAAGACCTACAT
>NC_090762.1:45018963-45021463 GCF_036898095.1 Palaemon carinicauda | reverse complement strand
AACCAAAATGAAATCAATCTCATATCTATCGCAATTCAAATCAACATTTCATCTGGATATTGAAAGTTTAACGTTCTATAAATCCCTATAAAGATATACAAATTTAAATGCCCACACTCATAGATCCTATTTCTACCAACTAAACAGCAATTGAGATCATGATTTCCTTTGAAATAAGAATTCTATTCACTTTTCATGAAAAAAAAAAAAAAAGGCCGGCCGACATCCCTCCAGCAAAACGACCTGACTTAATATCGAGCTGTTAGTCCCGTGGGACACAGAGTGACGAGACCAACCACGGCCTTTTGCCCAGGATATAAATATGCCATCGGCAGATGCATGTACAACACAGCCTCACTTGTCTCCAACTGCGGATACAAAGAACGGGAAAAAGCAAAAAACGATAGGGACTGTTGTTGCAGTTCAATCCACGAATTGTTATGTTCAATTCTCTTTCACATATCAGGAGAAAAAAAAAAACATTGATATACATTTGATTGGCTTGAATGATTTAGTGAGATGGCAACTGTAAAATAAAAAAAAAGAAATGAGGAAAAAGGGACATGGAATAAAGCTACTGACGATTGAAGAAGGATTTCTTATGCTTCCAGTCGTCAAAAGGTCGGTACACAAAAGATTTTCTAGAGAATACAATCCCTACTCTCTCTCTCTCTCTCTCTCTCTCTCTCTCTCTCTCTCTCTCTCTCTCTCTCTCTCTCTCTCTCTCTCTCTCTTCATATATATATATATATATATATATATATATATATATATATATATATATATATATATATATATATATATAGATAGATATATATATATATATATATATATATATCTATATATATCTATCTATATATATATATATATATATATATATATATATATATATATATATATATATATATATATATATATATATATACACGCACACATACATACATACATATACCAAAGCACTTCCGACATCAAACAAATAAAACAAAAAAGGGGACCTCTCCACTCTACGTTCCTCCTACCCTGACAAGACTCAACAGAGTTCGGCTGGTAAAAACCAAATCTTATAACATACTCTCTCTCTCTCTCTCTCTCTCTCTCTCTCTCTCTCTCTCTCTCTCTCTCTCTCTCTCTCTCTCTCTCTCTCTCTCTCTCTCTAAGTTTTGTAATTTAAATATAAGTATATTATCAAAATACAATGAAGAGTCTTGAAAGAAATTAGTATATTTATAATGACAACTACATTACCTCACATCCCAACTTCAACACACTTCAACATTATTAACAGACAGTCCGTCGCAATATAGTTTATTAATAGCACAGTCCACATTCCACGATGAACTTACCTAACGTATAGTATGAAATGGGTAACGTAATAATAATAATAATAATATAATAAATAATAAAAATAATAAAAATAATATTAATAATAATAATAACAATATCATTATTATCATTATCATTATTATTTTACAATATTCCGTTTTGATTGACCATACGATACCTATCTTTAATCAACTAATTGATTTAAAGTTCTCCTGCACCCATTCTTCAAGACCAAAGCGTAAGTCCAGAGATGTCAACTCACGTATGGAGAGGTTGGCCAGTTTTCATCACTACGCTGGTCACTAAGGATTGGTGATGGTGGGAGATTTTCGTGTGATTGCTCACAGCAAACCAAATTACTATGGTTGGCCTTAATTAGTGCACCTTTGCTGATCATGGCCCTCAGAAGGATATTGGAAGTTAATTGGCAGGAAAGGATTAGAAATGGAACTATAAGAAGGATTACGATATGGGGTAGATGGAGATTGTCTTGGCATGCTCTTCGCACTCCCCAAGAAAGATTAGTTTACCAAGCGTTCATCTGGGCTCCACAAGCCACTAGAAGTATTAGAAGATACAGACCTACATGGCTGAGGACTATGAAGCACGAAGTAGGAGATGATGAATGGAGAGGTATTGAATTAAAAGCTCCAGATGCAAGCATATTTATATACACAAACCAACACAAACACTCACGCACAGACACACACATAATATATATATATATATATATATATATATATATATATATATATATATATATATATATATAAAAAAATTTATATTAGCTAAGCTACAACCCTAGTTGGAAAAGCAAGATGCTATAGGCCCACGAACCCCAACAGGGAAAATAGGCCAGTGAGGAAAGGAAACAAGGAAAAATAAAATAGTTAAGAACAATAACAACATTAAAAATAAATATTTCCTATATAAACTACAAAAACTTTAACAAAACAAAAGGAAGAGAAATTAGATCGAATAGTGTTCCCGAGTGTACCCTCAAGCAAAAGAACTCTAACCCAAGACAGTGGAAGACCATGGTACAGAGGCTATGGTGCCACCCAAGACTAGAGAACAATGGTTTGATTTTGGAGCGTCCCTTACCTAGAAGAGCCGCTTACCATAGCTAAAGAGTCTCTTCTACCCCTACCAAGAGGAGAGCAGCCACTGAACAATT
>NC_090762.1:44996463-45016463 GCF_036898095.1 Palaemon carinicauda | reverse complement strand
CGGATTAAAACAAACTTCTACCTAGTGAAGATAATGGAAGACGACAACAGAAATATGACATGGCCAACTTTCACTTCGTCTAAAACGTAAATTAAATATAATATTTACAGGTTTCAGGGGTCTAAATAATAATAATAATAATAATAATAATAATAATAATAATAATAATAATAATAATAATAATAATAATAATAAAACAAATATTTACCAGCTTCATTTGTTCGTTCTCAGCCAACTTTCACTTTGTCTATGATGTAAATCAAACATAATATTTACAGGTTCCAGGGGTCTAATTAATAATAATAATAATAACAATAATAATATCAATAACAATAACAAAATATAAAAATTTACAATCTTCATTTGTTCGTTACCGATTAAATATTTAGTAGTTTAGAAACATCCATATACAAACATTCATCAGTTTCGCTTTGTCCGTCCACCTTTGTACGTTGAGGAGTCCCCTTTGTTTGTCTGCTATGATATATATCGGTTTCGTTTTGCACGTCCACTTAACAAAATTCGCTTATTTCACTTGTTATCTACAATGAATCCAAAATTGTTTTCCAAACGGGTGGGTTAAATCCTTTGAGTGTTTTCAAAGAAAGGGTTGACACCTATGTAGAGAGAATCTGATCATTTAATCCATGCTTTGTTATAGAATGGTATTGAATTTGATTAAGAACTTGACGCATAAGGCACTTTTCTTTTTTATCTACTTCCACCCCAACTGCAGCCCAATAACGACACTATGCTATTTATTGCTCAGGTCAACACGGCCATACTGGATTTAGAAAGAAAGCACAAACAACTGCATTGTTTCTCCCCAAACTTCTAGAGAACACGGGTCTTGCTCTTCAACTACAAAGCCAACGAGAGACAGACGGAGAGAAATGAACATAAAAGCCGGAAGTATAAAGGAAAAAAATACTTTGATATCTACTTCTTAAAGTATAGAGGAAAGAAAATGTTTTGTGATATCTACTTCTTAAAGTATAGAGAAAAGAAAATTTTTTGTGATATCTACTTCTTAAAGTATAGAGAAAAGAAAATGTTTTGTGATATCTACTTCTTAAAGTATAGAGAAAAGAAAATGTTTTGTGATATCTACTTCTTAAAGTATAGAGAAAAGAAAATGTTTTGTGATATCTACTTCTTAAAGTAAAGAGAAGAGAGAAATTTTTATGATATCTACTTATTAAAGTTTCATCATTTAATTTCAGAAACTCTAATAAAAATAAAATACGCATCCTTTTCTTATCAGTTGCGTGGAAAGCAAATTAATATATAATAAGGTAAAAGTCTACAGAATCAGATTTTTTTTCAGTTATACCTGAACGAGGTAAGCAAGGGAGAGGAAGCCAAGAATTAAAAAAAAAAAAATAGAACTAAGATAATCAAAGGATAGTGAAACCTGCCGAGATGAAGAGTTTTAAGATGGAATAGACGATGCCTAATGTTAATGTGATTGAAAGAAGTAATAGATATGATGGCCTGTGCCACTAATAAATATTTGATATTACAATTAAAGCTTTAAAGGCCGCTCATGAATGGCAGAGGCAAGAGACAGTGGCACTGTGCTATCGAACAGGACAATGCCCAAGAGACTGACCATATTACATAAGATCAGCGCCCAAGCCCACTCTCCACCCAAGCTAGGACCAGGGAGGGCCAAGCAATGGCTGCTGATGACTCGACAGATAGTACTACAGGATCCCCCAAAACCCTAGTCCTTAGCTCACAAAGGATGGTGAGGTTGCAGCAACTAAAGAAACTAAGGAGTCTGAGCGGGGCTCGAACCTCAATCTGGCGTTCACCAGTCAGGGACGTTACCACATCGGCCATCACAACCCTAAAATTGAGGATGAAGAGAAGGTGCTGATTTAGGACGGACTGTTACTGTAAGATAAAAAATATTGCAAAGCCTGAATACATTGGAGTCATTCTCCATTATTCGTTACGAAACTGCCGAAATAATTTAAGCAAAAAGTTTGGGATCAAATATTAGACTGGAGTATAGTATTCATGAAAAGGTATAATCTTATTATCTAATAGTTAATAAAATGAAATTAATTCTTAAATTATACGATAGATCACTAGCAAAAGTTACACATTAGATTGTTCATTTATATTTACGGACTTTATACTATAAATATCTCATCCAGTTTCAAATATGCCAAAATGTTCTTGGGCTACAATAGGAAAATACAAGCATAAGGCACCAACATGCTTATATTCATTTAAAACTTCATATAATTTGGACCTGATAGAGAGAGAGAGAGAGAGAGAGAGAGAGAGAGAGAGAGAGAGAGAGAGAGAGAGAGAGAGAGAGAGAGAGAGAGATTGTACGCGTAATGGATTTAAGTATTTAATAAACATAAACAAAACTCCGTAACATTCAATACGAGTATTTGAGTACACATCTCTCCCTATCAGTAATATCCACTAAGAATTAATCTGAATTTCTCAATCTTATTTTTATCAATGAATGTTTTGAGACGACTCTTAACATTTTCCCAGGAAAAAAAATACGAATTTAACGGTTGGCTGCTTTAAAGAGAGATAAATATTCAGCCAACTTATTTTCTCTGCATACTTTTTTTTTTCTTTTTTTATCGTTCAACATCGTTTCTAATAAGCTGCTTGAAGTCAACCCCAAAAAATTAAATTAAAAGGACTTGACTAGCACTTTCTGAGTAAAATATTGCACGAGACACGAGTTTTAAACAAATCAACCTACTTCTTGTATAATTACAGAATATAACAATTAATTGTATATTCATATCTTCTTCTTTGTCTGCATCTTTTTCCCACTTCTAAGTGGGGTCGATGTTTCTGGCCAGCTTTCTCCATCTACCTCTGTGCACACTTCTCATCATCAGTTAATCCCTTTGATCGAAGATCATCCTTCTGTAATTCCATATCTACCTATAGATTTATTTTTGCAATTTGGAGAAGAATAGAGGATCCCTCATCAGTCTTCGACAAGACTAGAGATGAAGTGGTGACCCCTTTCTTTGGACTTGAAGCTGATGCTGATGTCCATTCACATTTGAACCGACAGGTGGAGGACACTTCGAGGAGAGAGAGAGAGAGAGAGAGAGAGAGAGAGAGAGAGAGAGAGAGAGAGAGAGAGAGAGAGAGAGAGAATCTATATAATGCACTTGAATAATTGTTTGGCTAAATTACAGGGCTAATATTTTGAAAGGTGGATACAGAACTTATCAATTACAATGAAATATAACACACCCTTCAAGTACGCTAATTTTCACGAAATTTAGGAAACGAAGGTTTTTTTTTCTTTTAATTCTTAAATTTAAATCTGATCTGTGTTTGAATGATGTAGTAAAATATCCGACTGAAAATAGATGCAAAGCCAGTTTATAACATTAATCCTATTCCCAGACATATGCAAAACTAAATATAACAGAAAATAAGCAAGAAATTGCAGGTATCTTAATTCTTTTAAATTATTGACAAAAGCAGAAGAATTTCTACACTGCATCTAGAGCTTAAACTTATATATATATATATATATATATATATATATATATATATATATATATATATATATATATATATATATATATATATATATATATATATATATATATATATATATATATATATATATGATTTGGTAATTTTTTCTCGATTGTATATAATAGTTTTACAAGGGAAAACATGACGTACCACCGCGGAGAAATCTGGTATATAAAATTGAAATAGGATTTAGCTCACAGAATGGAACTAGAGGGGCACTAAGCAGAGCGCATACCTCCGCCACGGCAGGTAATTTCGCGACCTTCACCTTGATATTTGACCTTAACATGTATTAATTGGCGTGGATTATCATTCACTAAAAAATTAAGCAAGTTTGAAGTCTTTGTGACAACGATGTCCAAACTTATGGCCGATTTCGTGAATTGGACATTTTGCTTAACCTTGACCTTGACCTTCCAAAATTTAATCATTTCCAGCTTTTTACTAACACTTAATCCCTGCAAGTTTCACTACTCTACGATTCGAATTGTGGCCAGGAAGCTCTTCACAAACAAACAAACACACACACACAACAAACACAATCAGGGGCGAAAACATAACCTCCTTCCAACTTCATTGGCGGAGTTAATAACTATATTACAAGAATGTATTGAAAATAAATGATCTAATAAATTTAAAATGAATTCACAAGGAAATATTTTCCAAGAAATTCTTACCTTTATATTTCCTCGAAGAATTTTAAATGTTAAGGATCATAATCTTTAAACATACCTGAAAGAAAAAAAATCTGCAATTAATGACTAGTTCGGTACAACAGCTTGAAAAAAAGTATTATACAGTTATTAATATGATGTAAAATTGTGGTTCAGAAAATTTTTATATATATGGCAATTATGCATAAATTACTGTGATACAATGTTTGAGAATACTGCACGTACAAAAAAAAAAAAAAAAAAAAAAAAAAAAAAAAAAAAAAAAAAAAAAAAAAAAAAAAAAAAAAAAAAAAAAAAATTGTAGATATACTGAATGGTTGACAGGGGACAGCCACGACTGATACAATGTTTGAGATTAAATAAAAATGACGATAACAATGGGCACGCGAATAAATCTCCAAAGAAAAAATAAATGCATGACGCTGCCAGCAAATACTGTTCCCAAAACCCATTACAAGCAATAACATCCTTACGCGTCACGCACGTAATTACCACCTGGCGCACGGCGGAAGTAATTAGTTTTCTTGGCAATCACGTGTCAAGGCAATAATAAGGAACATTGCCGGGCTACGGCTAGGACAATGTTCCACAATATCAGAGGCATTAAAGATAACACTGCTTGTAATGTGCAAGATAATGAGATGCAAAGTAAGTCGTAAGCATTATATTTGATTTCAATATTAAACAAGTTGGAAATATCGATTTCTCATGAATTGGAAATAAATGATGTCTTAACGATCACGCATTACAATACCTAATGGTAAATGCACAGGAAATAACACTTCATATCTGTTGAGATAAATTGAGGGTAACTCGAGCACACTAATCTAACTTATTTCTCTTCCTCATTTTATTTTATTTTTTTTTTCTTAGTTTATAGAGATCTAATGGCATGTTGATACTGCTCATGAAATATTTTATTTTGATTATTTATTGCCTTTCTTTTAGTTTATTTCATTGTTTCCTCTCCTCACTTTGCTATTTTCCCTGTTGGAGCCCTTGGCCTTATGGCATCTCGCTTTTCCAGCTAGGATTGTAGCTTAGCTTGCAATAATAATAATAATAATAATAATAATAATAATAATAATAATAATAATAATAATAATAATAATAATAATAATAATAATGAAAATATCTTAAAAAAGCTAAAGATGTTAGGATGCTAAGTATAAGTTATAAGCATACAGTGTTAAAACATATTGTAAATATTGAACATAACCATAAAAAAACAGCAAATTCTAATAAAACAGTAACATTCAAACACTAAAACACCAAGGCATAAATAAAATTAAAACTCCTTGTCATAATCACATATCCAAATCAAAGAAAAGCATCAAAATCACAATCACAAAGAGTAAGCATAAAAGAAAAAAAAACGAATTTAATGAATTCTGATGTTGTTTTGATAACAAGGAAGCATTTACAATCCAATGAATCCCATTCAAAATATTTAAGAAGCAGAAAATCCCGTGTTGTGAACATGCTCTGTTATCGGGGAAAGCTGTCCATCCGACCAGAAAAACAAATTATCATAACAATATTATAAAACACATGAAAAAACTGTGGTAGATTAGGTATATTATTCAATGATACTGTTTCATTTGTTCTTGTTTTTTTATATTTTCCTGAATGAAAAATAAATTGGTTGTTAAAAATCCTTTTCATCAAACCAAACCAGTGAAAATATTACAGTAATGAATACAAAAAGTAATTCTAACTTGCTACCTGAATAAACACATAACTATTTTTTTTTCTTTATTGGTCATAAAAGTATGCTATTCCCAGATCAATACTGACACGTAGTTACAGAATTATTTGATAGATAATTGAAGGATTTGATATTGCCCTTCTTTCCCGATGATATTCCAGAAATTCCTATAACAGAATTTCCCAGAGATACTTCATGAAATTATTTATAGTCATACCTGACCGACATTTCAGGATATAATTGGATTAAATTCTTGACTTTAAACTAACGTAAAAGCATTTACCACTTTCACAAAACAGGCTCGGTAAATGGGGAACATGTAAAATTTCTTTATTTTCCCAAAATTTGTCTTCAAACAACTTTTAACATCGTAGACTTGAAACTGCCAATGAGAATTAGATGGCGGGATGGTGTGAATGATGATATGGAGGGAATAAGTTTGTTGGATGAAGATACATTTGATACAAGGCATTGGAGAGGACACATCCGGCAACCGACCCCTTAATGTACGGATAACTGTGAGAAAGATTTCAAGTTGCCAATATTATGCCTGGATTCGTGACATCCCTTCCCATTCTGAAATTTTGACCACATTTTGTATGAAAGAAAATGCCCCGTGTTTTTCCTAACCATATATTCAAACTGCACACTTCTGCATCGTATTTCTAATAGATATTTCATCCTTCTGTGGCAGACATTCAATCAAGAGAAATCTCTATTAAATCCATTTATATTTAATATAAACTGAACTGTGGCGCTAAATATCAGAGGACACATGTTTATCAAACAGAACAAAAGTCTTAGAGCCATAACAATATTGTCGATTAATATCATATCTCTGACATTGAAGAGGTACGCTAAGATATACAGTATATAATGAATTTCATAAGATTATGTTAATTTTATTAGAATTTTTGTCTAAATATAACATTGACTGATTTTCTACAGACTTAGAACCTGATGTTATAAGAAAAAAAATCTCAGATGACTAGTATTAAGTTTTAGAGAAAGGAGCTGGTAACTTGAGAGAAACATTTTATTTATAGACCTCTTTCATTTTCACTTCTCAATTAGTCGTATCACCCATCAAATTGAGACATTCGCTTTTAAAACCTATCCTAACCAAATTTTAAATATTAATTCCATAGCTAGAATATTATCACTACCAAATTAGATAATCTCTTTCAATCGCAGTCATTATGTCTGGGCAGTGGTTGGATATTTGGAAGGTTAACCACAAATGCTATTAAAACGCGGTTATACACGTTATGGACTTGATAGTGTACTAACCGTGTTTCACACAATTGTACATAATTCCTTTTGTATATATTATGCTTGCATCTTCGCTCTTCCCTCGCACTAAAACGAACATGAAAATTCATGTCTGTAATATTGTCTGTCTTGTGAACTTATTATGTCCTGTTGCCTTGAGGTTTTGTATATAAGGAGAGTGTTCTACAATAATATAACTCAGTCGATTGCTTCCTGCCTTTGAGTTCACAACCCTCTCTTGGCTCCGTCACATTGGTGACCCCGGAAGTCGACTCGCTCCCACTGCCTTCCACCCCCACCTCCCTCGCCCCTTCATCGTTAGTACTATGGCGGACTCTACTACAGCAGTTGGCGCTGCGGCCGCCCCATTGAAACTTTCACCGTTCGCCAGGGGAGAAGCATTTGCTTGGTTTCAGCGTGCAGAAGTCCAGTTTCGCATCAATTGCGTGACTCGCTCAACCACCAAAGCAGATTATGTTCTCGCGGCGATACCCAAGGACACCTTCCCAGAAATATCCGACTGGCTTTGTGAACAAGGAGACACGCCAATAGCGTATGACGCCCTCAAAACATACCTTCTGCAGCAGTACTCGCCGTCGCCAGCCGCCCGTGTAGCAAAGCTTTTTAAGCTCTTGCAACAACCGTTGGGGGACCAAAGGGCTTCGCTTGCCCTCGGGGAAATGACCGGTATCGCTCGCCTTCAACCTGCCACAGACGGCTCTCCTCGTGAGGTGAACCTACTTCGTGCCCTTTGGATACGCCGTTTACCCGGACCTATATGCGCTGCCACACCCGATGTCGATAGTTTACCCATAAAGGACTTGATGACCAAAGCCGACGCCCTTATGGACAGCAACTTCAAGACCTCCATCAACGCCTCCACCCCTGACGAAGAGGATGCCTATTCAACGTCAACTGAAGCTGACATGAATGCCGTAGGACATACACGTCCACACAGTGACGTGCCGAAGCAGAGACAAAGCCGCCCACCACCCACCAATCGCTTGCGCCCCAACAAACGACTTCTACAGCCACTTACTACCTCCCATCCGCCGCAGTTTTGCTACTACCACTTCAGATTCGGGGCAACTGCAAAGGAATGTGCCGAGGATTGTCAGTGGCCAAAAAACGTGTGATTAGGCCATCGCTCGTGGCGGTGGCCTCTCGTGTTTCTAATCTTTTCTTTTTACAGGATGCAGGAACGGCCGTGCGATTTTTGGTAGACACGGGTGCTTGTCGTTCTCTTTTGCCAAGCAAAACTCTTCAAGACATGACGTAGTCTGTCTACATCTGCCGACGTCCGCTTGGTAGCTGCCAACGGATCTGCGATACCCACCTACGGTTACGAGAACCTCACATTATCGTTCAGAAACGGTAAATTCAATTGGAAGTTTCTCGTTGCTGACGTCACCATGCCAATCCTCTGTGTGGATTTTCTCTCTCATTTCCACCTTCTGGTCGATGTCGCCCACCGACGATTGGTCAACGTAGACTCGTACTTGTCGACACCTCTTCAACCTGCCCCCTCTAACCTCGCTCTCCACATTAGCGCATCCACGGATGCCTACGCCCACCTCCTCACGTTGTACCCGGAAGTTTTCCGTCCAGAACTTCGCCAAACGCCCACCGTTCCTGCCAAGCACGGTATTTATCAACATATCAAGACGACGGGACCCCGAGTCTTCGCAAAATTCAGACGTCTGGCACCGGAACGATTGGCAGCCGCCAAACAGACGTTCGCCGAAATGGAGGAAATGGGCTTTTGCCAAAAGTCCTCCAGCCCATGGTTGTCACCCTTGCACATCGTTCTGAAGAAAGACAGCTCCCTCCGTCCGTGCGGGGATTACAGGCGCCTGAACATGCAAACAGAACTGGATCACTACCCCCTCCCAAACATTGCCGACGTGACCTCCTACCTGCACAAAGCAAAGGTTTTCTCTACGCTCGATCTCCTGAAGGAGTATTATCAGGTGGCTATGATCCCAGAAGACATCCCTAAGACTGCCATCATCACTCCGTTTGGTACATACACCTTCAATTACTCCTGTTTTGGCCTTCGTAATGCTGGGGCCACGTTTCAACGTCTCATGGATGGCATCTTAGGGGACCTCCATTTCTGTGTATGTTATGTGGACGACATACTTGTGTTCTCCTCCTCAAAAGAGGAACACCTCCGTCACCTGCACATCGTGCTCGACCGCCTGCAACAAAACGGCCTTGTAGTCCGGTACGACAAGTGTACCTTTGGCGCCAACGAAGTGTCATTCTTAGGGCACCGCATCACTACTGAAGGTGTCCACCCCCTCCCTGAGAAGGTAGCAGCCGTTCAGAACTTCCCCGTGCCCTTGACCGTCAAAGCTCTGCAGGAATTCTTGGGCATGATCAACTATTATCACCGTTTTCTTCCAGCCATTGCCGCCACTCTTGCTCCCCTCTACGCCTCCCTCAAGGGCAAGCCGAAGGACCTGAAGTGGGGTCCCCTTCAAGAAGCAGCCTTCTGCAATGCAAAGAAGGCCCTATTAACTGCTGCGGCTCTCACTTTTCCTATCCCACATGCGCCTCTCCTTCTCTCCACCGATGCTAGCGACATTGCTATTGGTGCAGTACTTTAGCAGGTGGTCAAAGGCTCGCCCCGCCCATTGGCCTTCTTCAGCAGAAAACTGTCCAAGGCAGAATCGGGTTATTCTACCTTCGATCAAAAATTGTTGGCAGTGCACTTGGCTGTCCGTCACTTTCGCCTTCACTCGACAGTCTGACGCCTGGTCCGCCCGTCAACGCCGACATCTCTCCGCTATGGCTGAATACAATTGCACCCTCCAATACGTCCTGGGAAAATTAATCCCGTTGCCGATGCCCTGTCAAGAAACACGTTGGCTGCCGTTCAACTGGGATTGGATTACAACGCCCTGGCTGAAGCCCAACGACAGGATCCAGAGTATCAAGCTTGTAGGACATCCTGTACGTTCCTCCGTTGGGAAAACTTTTCCCTCGAAGACTCCAACACCACCACCCTCTGTGACGTCAGTACTGGTAGACCGCGACCTTGGATTCCTGCTCCCATGCGCCGACAGGTGTTTGATTTCATTCACGGCCTTTCACATCCCTCGTGCCGTTCTAATGCACAGCTGCTGAAGGCAAAGTTCATTTGGCACGGCATTTATAAGGATGCTAAGGATTGGGTCCGCGCCTGTACTTCTTGCCAAACTTCCAAAGTACATCAACACACGGATTCAGGAGTGGGCACCTTTCCTCAACCTCAACGTCGTTTCGCACACATTCACATCAACGTTGTAGGCCCCCTACCCACATCACAAGGACATCGTTACCTGTTTACCGTCATCGTCCGCTCCCCTCGTTGGCCTGAAGCCATTCCCATGGAAACTGCAACGTCCGCCTCATGTACATCTGCCTTACTCTCTGGATGGATTTCAAGATTCGGTATCCCTTAGCATATTACTTCTGACAGGGGAACCACTTTCACCTCTCAATTGTGGACGCCATTAGCGAATCTCCTGGGCATCACCCTACATCAGACAACGGCCTACAACCTCGCTGCCAATGGAATGGTTGAACGTTTTCATCGCACCCTCAAAGCAGCTTTGATGTCCCGCTGCAAGGATTGCAACGGGTTTACTCAGCTTCCCTGGGTCCTCCTGGGACTAAGGACCACTCCTAAAGACGCCCTCGACGTCTCGGCAGCTGAAATGGTGTATGGCGACCCATTGGTCGTCCCTGCCGAGTTTTTTCCTTCTACAACCTCCTCCGACGATCTCCAGCGCATACGTCACGTCGTGGGAAAATTTACTCCGTGCCGCCAGACTTACAAGCCCCCAGCGAAGCATCACATACCAACGGACTTGCACTCTGCAACGCACGTCTTCCTGCGCAATGACACCAGCAAGCCACCACTAACGCCCCCTTACACGGGCCCTTTCCTCGTGATCCGACGCAGTCCGAAAGCATTCCTACTAAACATTCGGGGCAAAGAAGACTGGGTCTCCATTGATCGTCTAAAACCTGCTTATCTTCTGCCAGATGACCCGCCTACAGTTCGCCTCTCTAGATCAGGGCGCCCTATTTAACATGTACAGTATGTCATTTTTAGGGGGGGGGAGCCATGTACCAATCGTGTTTCACACAATTGTACATAATTCCTTTTGTATATATTATGCTTGTATCTTCGCTCTTCCCTCGCACTAAAACGAGCATGAAAATTCATGTCTGGTTTTTCCTTTGTAATATTGTCTGTCTTGTGAACTTGTTATGTCCTGTTGCCTTGAGGCTTTGTATATAAGGAGAGTGTTCTACAATAATATAACTCAGTCGATTGCTTCCTGCCTTTGAGTTCACAACCCTCTCTCGGCTCCGTCACAATAGCCTTAATAACTTGGGAGGGAACCTCACTAGATGAATACCAAAATTTAAAAACTTGTAACATATCAGAGGCGATTGGTGTCAGCGGTACTTGGTCACAATGAAACCCGGACAATTATCATGCATGTGTACTTGAGAACGCTAAGGAAATCAATTTGGAGCTAACACTCTGGAGAGAAAGGGACATTGTTCAACTATCAGATGCACTTAATTGGTACCATTTTAAATACGACTTCCCAATGGGAAACTGAATGTTTATTCATTATAGCACCAGACTAACGATCTATATTTTGATGCTGTTCAAGTATAAGTTTATATTTTTTTTATAAGCATACTTTTTAATTATTGCAGAAAGGTTACTTTACAAGAAAATCAACACGCATAATTTTAACACTCGTATGTGCGTGAAAAATATAACTTGTTTGCAAATAATAAAGTTAACTCTATATTTGTATTCTTGACAGTTTATTGTGAAGAATACAGAGTAATTATTTTGTAACGATCCAATAACAAGACTATAAACGTGTTCTTTTATGAACATTGCACTTTAAAATCTCAATTTAATGACAAATTTTTATCGATGCTACCATTTCAACGTTGCAACAGTTAATCTTTTCAAATATCAGGAATATCAGATTATTCAAAAATTATCTTGGCATCATTCTCAATAAAACAGTTGCACCTCAACTTCCATTACTTAAGACAATTGATTTTATAAATCATGATCAACTCCGTGAGGTGTTGATCTGTAGAGTATGCTGATGTAATTAGCAGGTACGCAAATATGAAGGTGTATTTACAGATATTAAATCCCAGATGTAGACTCATGTTGAAAAAAAAAGTAATTAAATGCAACACTTCAAAAAGATCTGGAAAATTTTATGTTTGGAGCTACATCATGCTATGAGTGGAGTGATGTGCGACATGTTTTCCTACTCGCAATTAGGGGTAAATAAACAAAATTAACCAAAGGCAGGACGATATAAAAATACTTGCTTAGAACAGTATTAAATACAGTTATTTCAGGACATCATATTTTCCTATTATAAAACAAGAAAAACTGCCAGGAATGAGACAGATTTTTTTTTTTAGTTTAATAGTAGCATTATGTCATATTTGCTCTAAAGAATAGATGTCATAGTTTCAAGCTCGGATAAACATGAAGACGAAAATGCAGGAAAAGCGTCAAGAGAATAAAAAGGCTTCACGACTGTTTCAGGACGCAGTGGAAGAACATTGCGCAGGATATTTTCATAATCATAAAAAAATTAGAACAAATCAGAGACAGACAAACTAATTCAAAACACAAACATGGGAGGGGAAAAAAACGACATGGCACATTCAGACTCAAACAGAAACAAATTTCATATCTTTATACTTGACAATATGAGCGAGATACAAAAACAGGGCCAATTCGCTAGTTTATATAGACTTCACCTCAAAGCACAATAAGGGCCTAGCATGGACATTGTTGGGACCAAACCTACCATACTTTAAAACATCAAATGTTCTCGCACGAACGGTTAACTATCGAATGTCTGATAATTGTTTTATTTTCATTCTCGTTTTGAATCTTTTTGAATTCTTCCTACGTCAATCACTTTTGCCTACACGTTGTTGAGAGAGAGAGAGAGAGAGAGAGAGAGAGAGAGAGAGAGAGAGAGAGAGATTAATGGGAAAGGAGAGATATGGGATGATGCAAGATGCTCCCCTAATGGCATCCACAACGAACTCTCATTTCTTTCAATTTAGCGAAGGATTTATCTCTAGCAGCTTCCTTTACCGTCGTATGTTTCCTCGAGCATCTTGACCAAATATATCTTGGGACCAGACTGAATTTATAAAAAGAAAAAACGTATCATGGAAAATATAAAATAAAAAATAATTTTTTTTAAATTTATACTATTTCAAGTATATAAAAGATATTCATCTAACCATTTCTATAAAGTGGTTTTGAAATAAATTACTGACGGAAGGATATACCCTAGTTACTAAATGTTTATAAAAAAAAATTACTAAGAATAAAAAGGTATAAACTACCGAAAAAACAAAACATTTATGGTAGGTAATTAGAAATATTCAATAATAAGGAAAGTCGCATTCTAACTAAAAATTCATTCTGACAAGCAATTCGTTTCACAGATCTTTCTCTGGCTGGCAATTTATACAAAAGATGTATATGTATTAATGAAACAAGGTGTAAAGGCTACTCATGAATGGCAGAGGCAAGGGACAGTGACATGCCCTAGAGACTGACCATATATACATAAGATCAGCGCCCAAGCACCCTTTCCGTACAAGCTGGGACCAAGGAGGGCCAGGATATGGCTGCTAATGATTCAGCAGATCGACCTATGGGCTTCCCCCCCCCCCCCCCCCGCCACTCTTAGCTCACAAGTTTGATTGGGACTCGAACCCCAGTCTGGCGTTCACTAGGAAGGAACGTTGGCACATCGGCCACCACAACCTCTCGAGATGTAAAAACTTCCAATTTCTTATGTAGAGTTAAACTTTTCTTTTGAATTTAATAAAATTCATAGAGCCTTTCCCCTGAAGCATCTACCCCCAATCAACTCTAACTTTCTACGATCCACCATCGAACCCCCATCCCCTGCTTCCCCTCCTACACCAAGAAAATCCTTCGGTCAAAAGGCACAGGAGCATCTGCCATTCCAGCTCCTTCCTTTGTAGCATCATAACAGGAAATCGCAACCATAACGTCGATTCCGGCGGAAGTTAAAACAGTATCATTAACCACAAAATGCATTGGGCTGTTCACAAAGTAGGATTACAGGTGATACTAATGGGGGCAATCTTGGGCCCAAACTTACTTCAATAGCCGCGCATTGGGCATCCTGGCAAAATTATGGCATGGAAATTCCAAAGGATATTGGGTTGCTGCGCCTATATGTTCTTGAGGAATACAGTCGGAGGTCAGCATGTCTCCGAATAATCTATTCTATATTGACGAGGGGAACATTCCACCTCATATGTATACATACATACATATATACATACATACACACACACACACACACACACACATATATATATATATATATATATATATATATATATATATATATATATATATATATATATATATATATATATATATATATATATATATATGTCCATATATAATATATATATATATATAATATAATATATATATATATATATATATATATATATATATATATATATATATATATATATATATATTACACACACACACACACACACACACACACACACATATATATATATATATATATATATATATATATATATATATATATATATATATATATATATAAATCAGCCGTTACTAGTCCACATTTTTTTTTCTGCAGTGGACTAGTAACGGCTGATGATGATGATGATGATGATGATGCTATGCTGCATATGTCAGCTGTCAAAGGTTTTTCGTTTAACTTGAGAACAGACATATTTATATGAAGAAAAAAAAAACATTTCAGTAACTCAAGTAATCTAATAAGATTTGAAGAAAACAATTTTTTTAGCAAGGCAAATTCAGGCGTCTATGAGAAATCTAAATCGATACAATGGGCGTAATCCATTCCACACGTACATACAACAATATATATACATATATATATATATATATATATATATATATATATATATATATATATATATATATATATATATATATATATATATATGTGTGTGTGTGTGTATACACACACACACACACACACACACACATATATATATATATATATATATATATATATATATATATATATATATATATATATATATATATATATATATATATATATATATATAAATATTTGTGTGCGTGTGTGTGTATATGACGTTTTTAAAAATTACATGTTGGACATATAACGCATGTAGTTCAGATACCAAAATGAGATTAAAGATAAAAAATGGTACTTACTTGGAAGGCTTACGTTACATCTAATCGTTCTAATATCAACTTTCATCCGTAATGTATCTTATCCCTCCATTCTACAGGTATCATTTAGTCCGATGTGCTATCACACTCCAGGAGAAGGTCGCTCCTCAACTCAGCTCAGGATACTAAATACTACTTTCCTTCCATTTACTGCAGAGCGTTGGAATTGTTTCCCTAATTAAAATTTCTTTGATTATCTTATGACAGATTATGTTTTCTTATGAAATTAGATGATACTTTCCATAGGCGTTCCTTCTCCTTGTTTCTCCAGCCCTGTCTTAGGTAAGGTTATTCATACCTATGCTGAATATATATATATATATATATATATATATATATATATATATATATATATATATATATATATATATATATATATATAGTTAGTATATAAATCTATGCTTATAATATGCATGCGAATACATAAATGCATTATATATATGTATGTATACATATATAGATATAAATACTGTGTATGTGTTTATATATTTATTTATATATATATATATATATATATATATAGAAATATAAATACTGTATATATATATATATATATATATATATATATATATATATATATATATATATATATAATGTATGTATATATGTAATTCACAAAGAACCTCATTCTTCTTGAAAGGTATAACGCTAGGAGAGATCAGACTCCTGGTATCTCAGAAAGGGACTCCAGGAAATGACATCTGTAACCTGAATACTGCACTATTTAATAAACAAATAGATATATGATGAATGACCCTTTCCCATACAAGCACGTCGTCACAACATTTACCCTCATACATTTTCAGAGAGTCCAATAGAAAGTATCCTCTCTTTTCAGTGAACTGATTATGGTTCCCTCATTTACATGAGCAACTGTGTAATCGACAGCCCCACTTTGTATGGCTCCGTTGGAATCCACCCCTATGAAAAGCACATAAAAGGTCGCTAGGGTGAATACATTTTCAGGAAATCAATTAACCCCGTCCGAGCACCATCCTTAATAAAGATAGAGCTGGGTGGAGGGGAGGTACGAACTGAAAATGGCTCAAAATCTTGCCTAATTACCCATTCAACTCTTTTTCTTTTCAGACCTTTACAAACGTGTCCTAAAATTTGAAAAACCCTAAATCTTCTTTCAACCTTATTAATACCACTTTATAGCATGGTTGGTAGTTTGAGTTGATTATTTCCATCTATTTCTATTCCTTGCATCCTCTTTACCAGCCTCACAACACCACATCCATCAATCTGATTCCCTGACTCCCCACAATCCTCCTCCTTCCCATCACTGACATGTACTTAGCTCTCTTGACAGGCTCCAACTCCCCTTTTCTCATTACATGACCATAGTATTATTATTATTATTATTATTATTATTATTATTATTATTATTATTATTATTATTATTATTAGCTAAGCTTCAACCCTAGTTTCAAAAGTAGGATATGACAGTATAAGCCCAAGGGCTCCATTGGGGAAAAATAGCCCACTGAAGGGAGTAAATAAATTACAAGAAAAATAATGAACAACTAAAATGAAATATTTTTTTAAGAACGGTAACAACATCAAGACAGATATATATATATATATATATATATATATATATATATATATATATATATATATATATATATATATATATATATATATATATATATATATATAAACTATAAAAAGAAACTTGAGTCAGCATGGTTCAACATAAAAATATATGCTGCAAGTTGAAATCCATAAGTTCCACCGATTCAACTACCTGATTAGGAAGATCATTTACCCAACTTCGCCGCATCAAGACTTAGACGAGCTTCCCGAACCTTCTCCTTTACATTGTAGCCTATATACCACAAATTTTCCTTATATCCTGACTTTCTCTCATTTACAGTAGTGAGATATATAAGATGTTATATACAGTATTATGTAAAGGCTCTATGTGCAGCCCTGTTATGTCATAAATGATATAAGGGTACCTGCTTGTGAGCAAAGGAAGGACTATTTTCTAGCATCGCTTAAGCTAACATCCTTCCATTTAATAAACACTCCCTTTGTAAATCATTATATCGGATCTTCCCCGACAGTTTCCGAGTCAGTTTTCATCTGTAAGCATGCTACGGTACGTCAAGGAAATTTATGTTCGGGTAAATAGCAACATATCAGGTTATGGATTACAGTCGTTAGAATCCATTACAACCATAAAGGCCCATATGAGAATTGTTTCATTTAATTCTTAATCATAAATATGATTGTTGAAAATAATACCATATCATGACTGCAAGGCTAAAATTGATCATAACAACTAATCCCCCCCCCCTCTCTCTCTCTCTCTCTCTCTCTCTCTCTCTCTCTCTCTCTCTCTCTCTCTCTCTCTCTTGTCTGAGTCCTTACACGGAAGAAGTGGAAACTCAAGTGCATTGCAATTCACTTCCCAAGACCATTTCAACAGTTACACGAACTCCAGCACGTAAGGATGTCATCTCATTCAGACGTGAGGAAATGAAGCCATGCCCTCAGAGCGTAAGGCGATTAACGCAGTTTGCCTTCTCGTGGACCATTTACGTTCAACGCATTAAAGCTGAATAAGCCATCGGGTTCTTCTGGTTGATCAAGTGGTCACTAGTGATACATAACAGTCAGGGGGAAAAAATTATGAGCCTTATAAAAATAATTGTGAGCCTTATTAATCTTTATCATGAGAATGGAAAATGTATTTTCTTTATTCAGATAATACGTAGTAATTACATGGTTTACGTCTTGATATAAATAAGGTCAATCAAAATGCCAAAAGGTAAAAGAATGTTTTGAATTAGGAACTGTGATTCATTAATCATCAAATAACGACTCACACATCTTGAGAAGCTCTGTGTTTACCAAGTTAATTGCCTGTTTGGTTTTCCTTAAGCATTTATTTATATTCAGAAGTATGATAATAATAAACAATGAATAAAAAATTCATAAAAAAGTATGCCCTGTAACTTTACCAAATATTAAAGGAATTATAACATATACAGAGAAGATATATGAAAACATATCCAGGAAACAGTTAAACAATGGTGTTAACACATACATCTTGAAATTAAAGCAGCATAATAAATTACTACAAACATTTATTCTCCAGTTCACATGTGTGCGTGTATGAATGTATGTACGTATGTATGTAATCATGTTTATATTTATGTGTATATATATATATATACACACACACACACACACACACACATATATATATATATATATATATATATATATATATATATATATATATATATATATATATAAGCATATATATGTATGTATATATACATATATTTATCTATTTTCTATCTATAAATATATATGGGTGTATATATATAGACAACATACATATATATATATATATATATATATATATATATATATATATATATATATATATATATATATATATATATATATATATAGATAGATATAGATAATATATATATATATATATATATATATATATATATATATATATATATATATATATATATATATATACGGAAAATAACTATGCTAGCATCTCCATTAAAACCTAGATTTAGAATGAACTTAATGAGAAGTCTATTATGCATTGCATACGTGATCAGAAATATCTAAAACCTATCAATTAATCATGTATCGAGAGGCTCACCAGTGATATTTCTGAATACTGGAATAAATATTAGCCATTTACATCAATATCGATCTTTTTTTCTCCTGCCTCTGAAGTGCACAGCTAATATTGGACTATGAAAGGTGAGTTTAATCATTCATTCACAATTCACTGTTCGCTTTTCAATCATCGCAGTTTTACATTCATGGCTATCAGCATTCGGAATACACTCGCTATTTGCTTCTCTAAGCTAAACCCCAGCTAGCGATGATTCCCGTCCCTGACATACAGTACTCCGTGTTCATACAAGTGGGGGCCATTGTGATAAAAAAACAAAAATGCGCTATAATATATGTATAAACAAATGTACACACACACATACACACACACACACACACACACACACACACACATATATATATATATATATATATATATATATATATATATATATATATATATATATATATATATACTGTATATGTGTATATATATATATATATATATATATATATATATATACATATATATATATGTATATATATATATATATATATATATATATATATATATATATATATATATATATATATATATATATGTATATACTGTATATACCATCAATAAGTGCCAGACTTTCAGAGGGTGGCTCCATAAAATGGGGCAGGCCTTCAGGCTAGAAGGAAGAATTCATTTGGCAAGTGGGCACTTTCTTACCTCTACGTCACATCGAAATCACAACCCCACTAATTATCCTCACTTAATACATTTTGGTCAAAATAATTTTCAATGATCTAATATTTTTCTTTATCTAAAAAAAAAACTCATACTATTGTTTAACATCTTACCATTAGTTCCATCAGAGGCGCCTGCCTT
>NC_090762.1:44988963-44991463 GCF_036898095.1 Palaemon carinicauda | reverse complement strand
TCATAGTTTATACATGAAAGATTTATTCTAATGTTACTGTTTTTTATATATTTTATTCTAACTGTTCATTTTTTATTTATTTTCTTGTTTCATTTCCTCACAGGGATATTTTTCCTTGTTGGAACCCTTCAGATTATAGCATCATGTTTTTCCAACTAGGATTGTACCTTAGCTGGTAGTAGTAGTAGTAGTAGTAGTAGTAGTAGTAGTAGTAGTAATAATAATAATAATAATAATAATAATAATAATAATAAAACAGACGCTTTATTTCGTATATTGAGATTATTTCCATTATTTAAACAACACAAGGAAATAATGACAGGTTCACTGAATTAATTACAGGATTTCACTCTGGCTCTACAATCCACAAAAAACATTACTGTACCTAATATCAAAATATCTATTGTGGGTAAATATCTAAACATACATGAAACTAATAATAGATTGTATACCAGCAGAGACGTCAAAGCCCTAAGACAGCTTATTATGATCGGTCTGAAATGATTAATCAGTTATACCACTTCTGTCAAAGACTTTCTTCATGAAAGGTAATTGTAAATTTGGTTCACGAAGTCTACAGTCATAGTCATAAATGTTTCAGTTTCTTGAACAGGAGCTTTGTTGGCTCGAGATATACATCGTCTACTGCAAGGAGCGGGATTGAATTGGAGCATTTGAAATATGGCTGACCGATCCACTCATAAATAAGGTAATTTTCCTAAATAGTTACTTTCCAGTCTCCTAAAATCTGATCGCTTGTTGAAGCATGACAACCTTAAAAAATAATTCTCAAGAACGCACTCATCACCATTATTATTATTATTATTATTATCATTAATATTATTACTTGCTAAGCTTCAACCCTATTATTATTACTAATAGCTAACCTACGACCCTAGTTGGAAAAGCAGAATGCTATAAGCCCAGGGGCTCCAACAGGGAAAATAGCCCATGAGGAAAGGAAACAAGGAAAACAACAAATATTTTAAGAATAATATAAAAATAAATATCTCCTATATAAACTATAAAAACTTTAACAACACAAGAGGAAGAGAAATTATATAGAATAGTGTGCCCGAGTGTACCCTCAAGCAAGAGAACTCTAACCCAAGATAGCGGAAAACCATGGTACAGAGGTTATGGCACTACCCAAGACTAGAAAACGATGATTTGATTTTGGGAGTGTCCTTCTCCCGGAAGAGCTGCTTACCATAGCTAAAGAGTCTCTTCTACCCTTACCAAAGGGAAAGTAGCCACTGAACAATTACAGTGCAGTAGTTAACCCCTTTGTAAAGGAGAATTGTTTGGTAATCTCAGTGTTGTCAGGTGTATAAGGACAGAGGAGAATCTGTAAAGAATAGTCCAGACTATTCAGTGTATGTGTAGGCAAAAGGAAAGTGAACCGTAACCAGAGAGAAGGATCTAATATAGTACTGTCTGGAGAGTAAAAAGACACCATAACTCTCTAGCGATAGTATCTCAACGGGTGGCTGGTGCCCTGGCCATCCTGCTACCTTAAGAAAAGTAGGATGATATGAGCCCAGGGGCTCAAACAGGGAAAATAGCCCATTGAGGAAAGAAAACAAGAAAAAATAAAATATTTTAAGAACAGTAAAAGCATCAAAATAAATATTTCCTACATGAAATATAAAAACCTTAACAAAACAAGAGGAAGAGAAATAAGATAGAATAGTGTGCCAGAGTTTATCCTCAAGCAAGAGACTAGAGAACAATGGTTTGATTTTGGAGTGACCTCCTCCTAAAAGAGCTTGGGTGAAGAAGTATTGTTGGGTAGTCTCACTGTTGTCAGGTGTATGAGGACAGAGGAGAGTATGTGAAGAATAGGCCGAACTATTCGGTGTATGTGTAGGTAAAGGGAAAATGAACCGTAACCAGAGAGAGGGATCCAATGTAGTACTGTCTGGCCAGTCAAAGGACCCCATAAATCTCTAGCGGTAATAATAATAATAATAATAATAATAATAATAATAATAATAATAATAATAATAATAATAATAAAGATCAAAACTACTAAGGAAATCCGAGGTGCATAAGGGATCACTTTTCGTCACTTACATATAACAATGGGAAACTTACACAGCGCTTACCAGAAAGAACCGAAAACGAAAAACAATTGAAGATGCAGCGAAACAAGAACGTTCCACAGACTTCCTTTGGGTCTACAAAATTAAAACAGACTTCCGAAATAGAAATATCTCACGCAACTGAAGTTTCAAGCGAGGAAAAAAAATACTACTTTTAATTCTGAGAGAGAGAGAGAGAGAGAGAGAGAGAGAGAGAGAGAGAGAGAGAGAGAGAGAGAGAGAGAGAGAGAGAGAGATTGTTTTGTCAGTTTTCCGTCATTGTAAGAAATGCCTTTTAAGAAAATTTCTCCAAGGGAAAATTAACATATTCTAAAACCTTTTCCAGGGTATCATTCTGATTGACGAATATAAAATATATACCTTTAGTTGATATTTTTTTCATACGTAAGAAAGAA
>NC_090762.1:44971463-44981463 GCF_036898095.1 Palaemon carinicauda | reverse complement strand
AACACTTCTTCACCCAAGGGGTTAATTACTGTACTGCAATTTGTTCAGTGTACTTTCCTCTTGGTAAGGGTAGAAGAGACTCTTTAGCTGTGGTAAGCAGCTCTTCTAGGAGAAGGACACTCCAAAATTAAACCACTGTTCTCTAGTCTTGGGTAGTGCCATAGCCTCTATACCATGGTCTTCCTCTGTCTTGGGTTGGAATTCTCTTGCTTGAGGGTACACTCAGGCACACTATTCTATCTTATTTTTTTTTCTTCCTCTTGTTTTTTTGAAATGGTGTGTTGGGCAGGCTTAATAGAAGGGCCATGGATGCCTGGTGGTTTATCAAGAGGAGGTCTTTTCCTTTTTCTGATTATTTTTCTTCTCAAAACCATCCTTACTGTCCTCCCTTCAGTTGAAGTGGCTATCCTGGAGGGTATTTAGCCTTGCATGGTGTATCGGCTCCTCCATGTTGACCAGTTTTTCCGACTTTTTACTATAGTCTATGGGTATCATCAATCACTTTGTTTATAATTCTGTACGTATTGTTTTTGTTATAATTCTTGGTAATCTAGTTTTTAAGTATGCTGTGTCTTTTTTATTTCTGTTAATTCTTATGCTGTCTGGAGACATTGAGCGAAATCCGGGACCAGTACGTCCTAGATTTCGTCAATGTCGTCTTCTGTATTGCAATATTTGTGGTCTTCATGCAAATATCCAAGACCTTACAGTTGCGTCCAGACAGTATGATATTCTTTTGTGCTCAGAAACTTTGGTTTCTAATATGAGGCACTCATCTGAGCTCCTTATAACTGGTTTTAAGAAGCCAATAATGTTGAAACGTGATGCCATCCCTAGGGCCAGGGGAATGGCGGTGTATATTAGGACCGAGTACCCTGCTTCTCATAAGTCCTGCTATCAATGTGGATGTCATGAGATTCAGGTAATAAAAGTTTGTGGCAGGCATAAAAACTTTTATTTGTGTTCGATCTACCGGAATCCAGACATAGATGATTCTATCTTCGATTGTCTTCTTACCATTATGGCTAAGATACAAGAAGATGATAGAAAGGCTTCCTTTTTCTTTGTTGGTGATTTTAATGCTCACCATAGGGAGTGGTTAAGTTCTATCTCTCCTACCGATCGCCATGGCTTAAGAGCTTTAGACTTTGCCTCTGAATCAGGATGTGAGCAAATCATAAATGAAGCTACTCACAGGTCTGGTAATTGCTTGGACCTCGTATACACTGACTCCCCTGGCGTTATAACTAGTAAGGTTGGTTCTCCAGTCGGGACATCTGATCATGCCTTGATTACATTATTAGTGAAGACTGAGCAGCCTGTCCCTGATATATCATATTCTTGTAAAATTTATATGAAATCCCAAGCAGACTGGAATGGGATTTTACATGATCTTTTGTGCTTGAATTGGTCACAATTATATAATAGTGTAGATCCTGTTGTCCCTTTGAATGAGAATCTAGTCAACATAATTGATAGGCGTATCCCTTCTCGTGTGCTAAGGTACCGAGTGAAGGACAAACCGTGGTTCAATGATGATTGTAGACGTGCTTATTTGGAGAAACAGGAGGCCTATCATCTTTGGAAGGGTAACAGATCAGATTTGACCTGGAACAACTATACTCAGCTTCGAGCTTTTGCTCAGAAAGTTTATGCCTCAACTGAAAAGGAGTACAATTTAACCATAAAAGAAACCCTCTCTGGTACAACTCAGGAACATAAATGGTGGTCTACCCTTAAATCTGCACTCTTTGGTGTAGATGTAACAGTTCCTCCTTTACTTAAACCAGATGGCTCAGTCACTCACTGTCCAAAGGAAAAGGCAACCCTTTTGGCTGATGTTTTTGACAGTAAACAGAGTAATGAAAAACTTGAACTTCCTCATTCCTGTTTTCCTGAGGCTAAACTAACTAGTTTAGCTTTTCTATCTCGTGAGATTAAAGCTCTGTTGATGGACCTTGATGCTTATGGAGGTGTAGACCGAAATGGTATTTTTCCTTTGTTTTTTTATAAAGACAGCAGATTTCTTAGCTCCAAAGTTATCTGTTATTTTGCGCAAGTTAGCAAGAAGAGGAGCTTTTAGCACTAGTTGGAGAATTGGTAATGTTACTCCTCTATGTAAATGTGTTTGTGGTAGCTCAAGTCCCACTGATTACCGCCCAATTTCCATAACTCCCATATTATCTAAACTTTTTGAACGTCTTCTGGCAAAACGTCTTAATAGGTTTGCTGAAGGTAATCATCTACTCCCTAGTTTGCAATTTGGTTTTCGTAAAGGCCTTGGAGCATGTGATGCCCTTCTTACAATCTCCAATGCTGTACAGAAATCCCTTGATTGTGGTCGGGAAGTTCGTATGATTGGCCTTGATTTTAGTGCTGCCTTTGACCGTGTTAATCATGAGGCCCTTGTTTTCAAACTGAAACAGTTGGGAGTGGGTGGGTCGTTTCTTAGCATTATTATTGATTTTTTAAGTAATAGATCTCAAAGAGTTGTTGTTGATGGGCACCATAGTGATTATAGGAATGTGATATCCGGTGTTCCACAGGGTAGTGTTCTTGGCCCATTACTTTTCATACTATATACACATGACATGTGGTTTGGCCTAGAAAACAAGCTTGTTGCATATGCAGATGATGCTACTCTCTTTGCATCAATTCCATCCCCTGAATGTAGATCTAGGGTTGGTGAATCCCTTAATAGAGATTTAGCTAGAATTAGTGCATGGTGCAAATTATGGGGGTATGAAGTTGAATCCTAACAAAACTCAAAGTATGATTGTAAGTAGGTCAAGGACGGTGGCTCCTCAACATCCGGATCTCAGTATTGATAATGTTTCTCTAAATGTGTATGACTCTTTCAAAATTTTAGGTGTGATTCTCGACAGTAAATTTACTTTTGAGAAACATATAAGGTCTGTGTCTTCTTCAATTGCACAAAAAATAGGCTTATTGAGAAAGTCTTTCAAGATTTTCGGTGATCAATCTATTCTGAAGAAGTGTTTTAATTCTTTCATTCTACCTTGTTTTGAGTATTGTTCTCCTGTCTGGTCTTCAGCTGCTGATTCTCATCTTAATTTGTTGGACAGAAACTTACGGTCTATTAAATTTCTTATTCCTGATCTAGATATTAATCTCTGGCACCGTCGTACAATTAGTTCATTATGCATGTTGCATAAGATTTTTCATAACTCTGACCATCCTTTACATTCAGATCTTCCTGGACAATTCTATCCTGTTCGTAATACTAGGCAGGCAGTTAATTCTAATAGCCCGGCCTTCTCCATCACGAGGCTCAATACTACGCAGTACTCTAGAAGTTTTATTCCAGCTGTTACCAAAATGTGGAATGATCTTCCTAATCGGGTGGTTGAATCAGTAGAACTTCAAAAGTTCAAAGTTGGAGCAAATGCTTTTTTGTTGACCAGGCGGACATGAGTCTTTTATAGTTTATTTATGACATATTTGTTTTTGATGTTGTTAATAGTTTATATGTGACATGTCTGTTTTGACGTTGTTATTGTTTTTAGAATGATCTATTGTTAATTTGTTCTCTTCATTTATTTATTTCCTTATTTCCTTTCCTCACTGGGCTATTTTTCCCTGTTGGAGCCCCTGGGCTTATAGCATCTTGCTTTTCCAACTAGGGTTGTAGCTTGGATAGTAAAAATAATAATAATAATAATAATAATAATAATAAATGCATGTTTTACATGCACGCGCGCACACACACACACACACACACACACACACACACATATATATATATATATATATATATATATATATATATATATATATATATATATATATATATATATATATATACATATATATGTAGAGAGAGAGAGAGAGAGAGAGAGAGAGAGAGAGAGAGAGAGAGAGAGAGAGAGAGAGAGAGAGAGAGAATTTTGGTTTGAAGCACCCTTTTAAAACTCTGGACATCACTTGTCGGAGTTGTGAAGGGGGCGACGTCAGAACTTGAATTTGCATCTCATTCCGCGGAAATGGCATTAAAAATAACATTCTGGAGAACAGAAACTCTTGAAATGTTTTTCTAAGAATCCTCTGAAAAAACTGTAGCTCAGCACATGCATTTTTAGCTTCCTGTTAATCCTACGTACTCAATAAAATGAAAAAGGGCAATTACATAGCATCAAAGTATGTAAATGTATAAATAACGTCGTATAATTAATGCCTGTCTTATCGATAGAGCAACATTCATCTTAATATGGTTCATCTGCATAGAAAGATAAACGACTTTTAAGAGAAATTGTATGAATTATTTCATTGTCAATTCCACAAAATACATCACCGTTACAATAAAAAAACAAAACAAAAATAAAAAGAATGGTTTCATGTTTCTGTGTTATCCAACAAACAGAGTTTTGCGTCAGCCGCAAGGCATGGATTCAGAAACCCGTCAGTCAACAGATTTAACTGATCCTGCAACGATCATCAACAACAGGAAATGTTCTCCCTCTCTATAGTGTCCATTCTTCTGACAATCATCACATCATTTATATACTATACGGGAACCAATCCTTTTCATAACTGACTACGATTTTCTTATTTTCCATAATGTTTTTTTTTTTTTTTCTGTGATGTTAAGAATAAAAAGATTTATTAAGTCTTAATTTGGTCAAGTTAAAGGATTTATAACGCTTACTATGGGAGAGGAAACTTAAAATGCCGGATTACAACGATCATAATTAGCCAGATAATATCTACTCGGTCGGAACACTGAGGACCAAACCTGAAAAATTAGAATTGTGCTCTACACCTGGAATTAAAAGATATATATTTATACACTCACACTCACACACACACACACACTATATATATATATATATATATATATATATATATATATATATATATATATATATATATATATATATATATATATATATATATATATATATATGTTGTTACGGGTCAACTACAAATTGTGCCACATCTCACGTAATTAAATTTGGTTCTAAAAATTTTAAGTTAAGAAATAAGGTCATATTCTTATTTTCATGTGGCCAAACTAAATTCTCCAATGCCAAATTATAGAAAACCATCTCAAAATGAACCTTTATTGTTCGTATTATTGGAGAATTCGAAAAACTTGAAAAGAAAAATAAGAAATAAAAAAAGGAACTTTTACAAAACTCATTGCTTTAGAATACTTTTTATGCAAAGAAATTTCTCCTTTCTTGTAAAAAACACGGTTAACCTTCTCTCTCATAATTACTTTCTACATAATTAAAACAATTTTCATTCTCTCCAGCCATTTTTAACAACCGGTGCTGTGTCTAGTATCATATGAGTAGATTTACTATGAAATTCTACGGTTTTAGCTTAAAATGGTCTTATATCTAACAAGGGTTCTTGTTCATGGAGCAGCTAGTAATCAATATGAAGTTTAGGCAGTCGTTGTAAAGTTCTTGGTGATTTAGGTTAAGCATTTTTGACATACTTGTGGGCTTGTCTGTCTTACGTGGTGAGGAAAAAATAAAAAAAAACAGTAATTAAGATTCACAATATATATAGTGGTACGACTGGTTAGTCAGACTTAATTCGTAGTTATTGTTGTTTATGTGTATTTGAAGAGAACACTTCCCCGCTCTTTGAGAAAGAACTGTTGCACAGCACTAAGAGAATATAAACGGCGTAAACAGCACAAAGCATTTGGGTACCTTTGTTAATTGCAGAAATGTTTATGTGAGAAAACAAATATGACAAAAAGTATTTTCCTAGATCTGTGGTAATTGAATTGGGTACTGGCCATTTCTCATTATCTCACAAGATAGCTTGCGTTATCAATGTATTCTCATCAGACAAAACCATTGATTCGGTTTCCTTATTAATGCTTTAGATATAGTTTGGTTTCTTCGCATCTCAATTTTATCCGCATAATTTAATCATCAGACTTTTCAACATGATTTGGTATCTTTCCACAAATGTTACGGAAATCAACAACTAAATATGATAAAAATTACTTTTAAATCGGTGATCATAAAATGATAATTTCATCTTCAAATAACATCCAATAATTCTATTACAAATTTGTTTTTAGGAAAAATCAGTAATTAACCTAATTCAATTACTATATTGAGTTTGAGCTTTCTTCCATTGCGTTGTGTAAAACTGTCCACCATAAAAAAAAGAATTTATGACTTTGAATTAAATTTAATAAAGTCAATTAGAGTTTTCATTTGATTACAGTAACAAATTTTACGTCCAGAATCATAAGACCAAATAAAATAAATTAGATCCCAGTCACGAAATATAAAATATATAAAATACGACAATAAAAAAAATATGTCTTAAAGTAATGTACCATCAACATGCATATTCATAAATGCAAACGAATGCGTAAATTCATTAGCAAGTACTAACCGAACACATAAATACTTCACACCACCACACATACACACACATTCACCACCTCCCATACTGTACATACCAGTAATCAGGCAAAAAAACCCGGATTAAAACGTGCTTGAAATAAAATGAGGATCAGGTTATTTATAAAATGTTCGAAAGATGTTTTTGATGACATTTCAAGTCAATAAATAAACACACGAGAGATAAGATCGAGTAGAGCATCCTTAAAACTGCTATGTACCGTAATCTCACATTGGTTACAAATAGAAGACCATTACATCCATTTATCCCATTGCTTTAAATGCTCAACATTTGAGTGTCAGACATGATAATTTTGTTCAATTGAACACCGATTTTTTCCTATATAAGTTTCTTTTATTGATTACTTTTTCACTTATGATGAACATACATATTTTCTTTAATAAAGATTTTCCATTGAACAAACGTTTTCATTTATTTTGTATGAACACTTTTGTTTCATTTGTGTATAATTTTCGCTTGTCTTGAACTTTTTTTCAATCATTTGTGTATAATTTTCGCTTGTCTTGAACTTTTTTTCAAAATGATGGAGCTTGCCATTGACATCTATTTAATCCCTTCAACCTAAAAAATAGCATCACGATCATTATAATAATAATAATTAGTAGTAGTAGTAGTAGTAGTAGTAGTAGTAGTAGGGGACCTTATTTCGATGTAAAGAATAATGCATTTAAAACATAACAAAAAAAAAAAAAAAAACAAGATTTTATTCAATAGTTTCGGAGGAAAACGAGGTATCTAAACACGAAAAAAATGTATATATATATATATAAAAAAAATTATTCAAAACTAATACAAACTCAATGAAATATCATGATAATAAAAGCTGTATAATAAGGATACCCACAGAACATTATGGAAACTATTAGTGTAATTACTGTACACAATTAACAAAGATTGCAAGGTAAGTGATATAATTAGGAACATCATTCTTGAATATGAAAAAGTAGTATAATTACGTGGACAAATCAAGTGTCAGTTCTCGGTCATGCTATTTAAAGTTCAATTAACATAAAGAGCGTAATTAACAAGATTTAATTAAAAAATCATATCTCTCGTACAAAGCTAATTAGTAAGTAACAGGGGTCTTATACAAAAGTATGTCATGAACATGCTTCTTTTCTCATATATATGAATAATGATAATTAACCTGAGAATCTGGAACGCGTGTATTTTAACTGTCAACTTCCTTAAGAAAAAAAAAAGTTATGGAATAGTCTTATCGTAATATTAAAAAAAACCAGGTCAAGTATAAGTGGTAGTCAAATGCTATGAAGACAAAAAAATCCCACCTAGTCGATATTCAAGTTATTATTAGACCGAAAAACTATCACCTATTGTCAATTCCTTTTAGTGACGCAGATTTACCCCGACTCGCAAAGGTACCCTTTTAGCTCGGAAATGTTTCCTGATTGCCGATTGGTTGGACAAGATAATTCTAACCAATCAGATAGCAGGAAACTTTTCAGAGCTAAAAGGGTACCGCTGCGAGTCTGTGCAAATGCGCCTCCTCAAAAAAATTTAGTATAATTGACATGTACTATTAGCAATCGTTAAATCTAGATAGATAAGTACTATTGGGCATTGAATGTTATGTCCAAAAAATGGAAATAAAGCCGATATATCTATCAAATTATCAGAATATTAGTTCCAAATAATGAAAACTCGGTATAAGAAGCCTTTTAAATGCCACGTGGGTTGACTACATACACTTCGTTTCGGAATCATTATAAAATTTTATGCAAAACAAATGAAATCCCGATAACGTTGTCATAAATACAGAAATATAACAACGCCTCGGCTTTAATAAAAATATGGAAAATCATGATTTCAGTACTATCTAGCTGAAAGGAATGCCCTTTCAAAGGTGCAAAGCTAATAATAGATTTCTCGATCATATGACAACCAAGGTCTATAATATTCTATAATATATTATTGACCTTGATGGAACACCCTTAGCATAAGCAATCCTGGAAATACCAAATTCTCCCACAAGCTCAAGAAACGCAGATAATGCAATCACTTCCTTCAAGAGAGAGAATAACTCGTAGAAGCCATTTATACGAAATAAAACAGCCTCTGTTAACGAAATAATCACAGTATAATTAAATATGATATAATATATGTACACACATACTTATGTGTGTGTGTGTGTGTGTATATATATATATATATATATATATATATATATATATATATATATATATATATATATATATATATATATATATATAACATCGACCCCACATTAAAGTGGGAAAAGATTCAGACAAAGATGATATATATATATATATATATATATATATATATATATATATATATATATATATATATATATATATATATATATAACATCGACCCCACATTAAAGTGGGAAAAGATCCAGACAAAGAAGATATATATATATATATATATATATATATATATATATATATATATATATATATATATATATATATATATACATATACAGTATATGTAAACATATACACACATATATATATACATATATATTCAATATATACATATATATATGTAAATTTATATATATATATATATATATATATATATATATATATATATATATATATATATATATATATATATATATATATCTTCTTTGTCCGCATCTGTTCCCCACTTTTGTGTGGGATCGATGTTTTATATATACTGTGTGTATATATATATATATATATATATATATATATATATATATATATATATATATATATATATGTGTGTGTGTGTGTGCATATATATGTTTATATATATGTATATATACATACACACACACACACACACACACACACACACATATATATATATATATATATATATATATATATATATATATATATATATATATATATATATATATATATATATATATACGTATACAAAATATGGGAAAGGAGGTGACTCCACTTGCTCCATAGGGTTAAAATTTTTATTCAGGCAAAATTTCCTCTAACAATATACTTCTCATATTTTCAATTAGCATCGATATTTTAGAGAAATTAATACTAAAAATATAATAATAATACTGGTGATCTTGATACTAATGATGATAAAATTTTTTAAAGAATTTCACTTTTATATGAAATAATATCTCGATTTTCAAATTTTATGCTATCAAAAATATAGCGTAATGTCATCGACGGTAACCTGCTCCATGAAATGACCAACAATTAAAATTCAAAGAAAAAGCAACACTAAGTTGCACTATTATTATTATTATTATTATTATTATTATTATTATTATCAATTGCTAAGCTACAACCCTAGTTGGAAAAGCAGGATGCTATAAGCCCAGGGGCTCCATCGGGGAAAATAGCACATTATGGATAGGGAACAAAGGAAAATAAAATATTTCAAGAATAGTTACATTAAAATAAATATTTCCTATATAAACTATAAAAACTTTAGCAAAACAAGAGGAAGAAAAATAAGATGGAATAGTTTGCCCGACAATTTGAAATCTTTTCGTATTCGAAAGTGCAGCAATGGTACCAGAGTGCAATTCCATTATCACCTTACATATTTCAATACGATGAAAGTAAATCCAGTACCATAAATGTCAAAAATT